>NW_021163469.1:0-56472 GCF_004324835.1 Dendronephthya gigantea
ATAGTTTTGGCGGGATTCGAAACATCGATTTAACACTTAGGAGAAAATTGTCTTTGCCACAAGACCACAAGTTCTTCGGGTGAACGGCTATGTTTATTTGATCTTTTACCGTTCTTACGAAGTTCATAATGAAAAACGGTTATGGTAGGATTCGAACCATCGATTTACCACTTATGAGACCATTGTCCTCGCCACTAGACGCAAGATCTTGTGCTGGATGGCCATGGTTATTTAGTTTACTTTATCCTTTTACGAAGTTCATAATGAAAACGGTTATGGTAGGATTCGAACCATAGATTTAACACTTGGGAGACCATCGTCTTCGCCACTAGACCGCAAGGTCTTGTGCTGGATGGCCATGGTTATTTAGTTTACTTCCTCCTTTTACGAAGTTCATAATAAAAAGAAAGCTTTTGGTAGGATTCGAACCATCGATTTACACTTATGAGACCATTGTCCTCGCCACTAGACGCAAGATCTTGTGCTGGATGGCCATGGTTATTTAGTTCACTTTATCCTTTTACGAAGTTCATAATGAAAACGGTTATGGTCGGATTCGAACCATCGATTTAACACTTGGGAGACCATCGTCTTCGCCACTAGACCGCAAGGTCTTGTGCTGGATGACCCTGGTTATTTAGTCTACTTTATCCTTTCACGAAGTTCATAAAAAATAGTTTTGGCGGGATTCGAAACATCGATTTAACACTTGGGAGAAAATTGTCTTTGCCACAAGACCACAGTTCTTTGGGTGAACGGCTATGTTTATTTGATCTTTTTACCGTTCTCACGAAGTTCATAATGAAAAACGGTTATGGTAGGATTCGAACCATCGATTTACCACTTATGAGACCATTGTCCTCGCCACTAGACGCAAGATCTTGTGCTGGACGGCCATGGTTATTTAGTTTACTTTATCCTTTTACGAAGTTCATAATGAAAACGGTTATGGTCGGATTCGAACCATCGATTTAACACTTGGGAAACCATCGTCTTCGCCACTAGACCGCAAGGTCTTGTGCTGGACGACCCTGGTTATTTAGTCTACTTCATCCTTTCACGAAGTTCATAATAAAAAATAGTTTTGGCGGGATTCGAAACATCGATTTAACACTTAGGAGAAAATTGTCTTTGCCACAAGACCACAAGTTCTTCGGGTGAACGGCTATGTTTATTTGATCTATTTTACCGTTCTTACGAAGTTCATAATGAAAAACGGTTATGGTAGGATTCGAACCATCGATTTACCACTTATGAGACCATTGTCCTCGCCACTAGACGCAAGATCTTGTGCTGGATGGCCATGGTTATTTAGTTTACTTTATCCTTTTACGAAGTTCATAATGAAAACGGTTATGGTAGGATTCGAACCATAGATTTAACACTTGGGAGACCATCGTCTTCGCCACTAGACCGCAAGGTCTTGTGCTGGATGGCCATGGTTATTTAGTTTACTTCCTCCTTTTACGAAGTTCATAATAAAAAAAGAAAGCTTTTGGTAGGATTCGAACCATCGATTTACCACTTATGAGACCATTGTCCTCGCCACTAGACGCAAGATCTTGTGCTGGATGGCCATGGTTATTTAGTTCACTTTATCCTTTACGAAGTTCATAATGAAAACGGTTATGGTCGGATTCGAACCATCGATTTAACACTTGGGAGACCATCGTCTTCGCCACTAGACCGCAAGGTCTTGTGCTGGATGACCCTGGTTATTTAGTCTACTTTATCCTTTCACGAAGTTCATAATAAAAAATAGTTTTGGCGGGATTCGAAACATCGATTTAACACTTGGGAGAAATTGTCTTTGCCACAAGACCACAAGTTCTTTGGGTGAACGGCTATGTTATTTGATCTATTTTACCGTTCTCACGAAGTTCATAATGAAAAACGGTTATGGTAGGATTCGAACCATCGATTTACCACTTATGAGACCATTGTCCTCGCCACTAGACGCAAGATCTTGTGCTGGATGGCCATAGTTATTTAGTTTACTTTATCCTTTTACGAAGTTCATAATGAAAACGGTTATGGTCGGATTCGAACCATCGATTTAACACTTGGGAAACCATCGTCTTCGCCACTAGACCGCAAGGTCTTGTGCTGGATGACCCTGGTTATTTAGTCTACTTTATCCTTTCACGAAGTTCATAATAAAAAATAGTTTTGGCGGGATTCGAAACATCGATTTAACACTTAGGAGAAAATTGTCTTTGCCACAAGACCACAAGTTCTTTGGGTGAACGGCTATGTTTATTTGATCTATTTTACCGTTCTTACGAAGTTCATAATGAAAAACGGTTATGGTAGGATTCGAACCATCGATTTACCACTTATGAGACCATTGTCCTCGCCACTAGACGCAAGATCTTGTGCTGGATGGCCATGGTTATTTAGTTTACTTTATCCTTTTACGAAGTTCATAATGAAAACGGTTATGGTAGGATTCGAACCATAGATTTAACACTTGGGAGACCATCGTCTTCGCCACTAGACCGCAAGGTCTTGTGCTGGATGGCCATGGTTATTTAGTTTACTTCCTCCTTTTACGAAGTTAATAAAAAAAGAAAGCTTTTAGTAGGATTCGAACCATCGATTTACCACTTATGAGACCATTGTCCTCGCCACTAGACGCAAGATCTTGTGCTGGATGGCCATGGTTATTTAGTTCACTTTATCCTTTTACGAAGTTCATAATGAAAACGGCTATGGTCGGATTCGAACCATCGATTTAACACTTGGGAGACCATCGTCTTCGCCACTAGACCGCAAGGTCTTGTGCTGGATGACCCTGGTTATTTAGTCTACTTTCTCCTTTCACGAAGTTCATAAAAAATAGTTTTGGCGGGATTCGAAACATCGATTTAACACTTGGGAGAAAATTGTCTTTGCCACAAGACCACAAGTTCTTTGGATTAACGGCTATGTTTATTTGATCTATTTTACCGTTCTGACGAAGTTCATAATGAAAAACGGTTATGGTAGGATTCGAACCATCGACTTACCACTTATGAGACCATTGTCCTCGCCACTAGACGCAAGATCTTGTGCTGGATGGCCATGGTTATTTAGTTTACTTTATCCTTTCACGAAGTTCATAATAAAAAATAGTTTTGGCGGGATTCGAAACATCGATTTAACACTTAGGAGAAAATTGTCTTTGCCACAAGACCACAAGTTCTTCGGGTGAACGGCTATGTTTATTTGATCTATTTTACCGTTCTTACGAAGTTCATAATGAAAAACGGTTATGGTAGGATTCGAACCATTGATTTACCACTTATGAAACCATTGTCCTCGCCACTAGACGCAAGATCTTGTGCTGGATGACCCTGGTTATTTAGTCTGCTTTATCCTTTCACGAAGTTCATAATAAAAAATAGTTTTGGCAGGATTCGAAACATCGATTTAACATGCACGTGGGAGAAAATTATCTTAGCCACCAGACCACAAGTTCTTTGCGTGAACGGTTATGTTTATTTGATCTACTTTATCGCTTTGACGAAATTCATAATGAAAAAAGGTTATGGTAGGATTCGAACCATCGATTTAACAGTTGGGAGACCATCGCCTTCGCCACTAGACCAAAAGGTCTTGTGCTGGATGGCTATGGTTATTTAGTTTACTTTACCCTTTGTACGAAGTTCATAATGAAAAACGGTTTTGGTAGGATTCGAACCATCGATTTACCACTTCTGAGACAATTGTCCTCGCCACTAGACTGCAAGATCTTTTGCTGAGCGGTTATGGTTATTTAATTTGCTTTATCCTTTTCACGAAGTTCATAATGAAAAAAGGTTATGGTAGGATTCGAATCATCGATTTAACACTTGGGAGACAATTGACTTAGCCACTAGAATGCAAGATCTTGTACTGAACCGCCATGGTTATTTAATTTACTTTATTCCTTTCACGAAGTTCATAATGAAAAACAGTTAAGGTAGGATTCAAACCATCGATTTACTACTTTGGAGACCATGCTCCTCGCCACTCGACTACAAGGTCTTGTGCTGGAGGGCCATGGTTATTTAGTTTACTTTACCCTTTCCACGAAGTTCATATTGAAAAACGGTTATGGTAGGATTCGAACGATCGACTTACCACTTGGGAGACCATCGCCCTCGCTACTAGACAGCAAGATCTTGTGCTGAACGGTTATGGTTATTTAATTTACTTTATCCTTTTAACGAAGTTCATAATGAAAACGGTTATGGTAGGATTCGAACCATCGATTTAAGACTTGGGAGACCATCATCTTGTGCTGGATGACCATGGTTATTTAGTTTACTTTATCCCTTCACGAAGTTCATAATAAAAAATGGTTTTGGCAGGATCCGAAACATCGATTTAACAATTGGGGGAAAATTTTCTTAGCCACTAGACCAAAAGTTCTTCGGGGGAACGGCTATGTTTATTTGATCTACTTTATCGTTTTCACGAAGTTCATAATGAGAAAAGATTAAGGTAGGGTTCGAACCATCGATTTAACACTTGGGAGACCATCGTCTTCGCCACTAGACCGCAAGGTCTTGTGCTGGATGACCCTGGTTATTTAGTCTACTTAATCCTTTCACGAAGTTCATAATAAAAAATAGTTTTGGCGGGATTCTAGGCCACAAGGTCTTGTGCTGCACGGTTATGGTTATTTAATTTACTTTATCCTTTTCACGAAGTTCATAATGAAAAACGGTTATGGTAGGATTCGTCCCATCGATTTAACACTTGGGAGACCATCGTCTTCCACACTAGATCGCAAGGTCTTGTGCTGGATGACCCTGGTTATTTAGCCTACTTTATCCTTTCACGAAGTTCATAATAAAAAATAGTTTTGGCGGGATTCGAAACATCGATTTAACACTTGGGAGAAAATTGTCTTTGCCACAAGACCACAAGTTCTTCGGTGAACGGCTGTTTATTTGATCTATTTTACCGTTCTTACGAAGTTCATAATGAAAAACGGTTATGGTAGGATTCGAACCATCGATTTACACTTGAGACCATGTCTCGCCACTAGACCGTAAGGTCTTGTGCTGGATGACCCTGGTTATTTAGTCTGCTTTATCCTTTCACGAAGTTCATAATAAAAAATAGTTTTGGCAGGATTCGAAACATCGATTTAACATGCACTTAGGAGAAAATTGTCTTAGCCACCAGACCACAAGTTCTTTGCGTGAACGGCTATGTTTATTTGATCTACTTTACCGCTTTGACGAAATTCATAATGAAAAAAGGTTATGGTAGGATTCGAACCATCGATTTAACAGTTGGGAGACCATCGCCTTCGCCACTAGACCAAAAGGTCTTGTGCTGGATGGCTATGGTTATTTAGTTTACTTTACCCTTTGTACGAAGTTCATAATGAAAAACGGTTTTGGTAGGATTCGAACCATCGATTTACCACTTCTGAGACAATTGTCTTCTCCAATCGACTACAAGTTCTTGTGCTGAACGGCCATGTTTATTTAATTTACATTATCCTTTTCACAGATTTATAATGAAACACGGTTATGGTAGGATTCGAGCAATCGATTTGCCACTTGGAGACCATTTCAGTTTGACAACCTTCAATCCAGCTGTTTTTGTAGCATTCTAGTAAAATTTTGTATGTTCCTTCACAGGCAGCTAGTGATCTAGAATAAAAATAACCAATGATTCAATATTTTGTCCACCACCACCCAAGGTGTGTGTACATAGCTTTTACTTGTAAACAACTCTAATATGTCTTTCCCTGAACAAGTAAAGTTGTCGGGTTTAAATAGAAATAAACACACTTACAATGATTTCACAACTTCTTCTTCTTCTCGTTCCCGTTTGCTTCTATCCGATTCGTTAAACAAGTTTTTAAAGAAATTCTCTAAAGCTGATAACGTGATGTTATCATTGAATCACCATCTTTTGGTGTATGGAAATGAATATTGTGTTTTCGTACTGCTTAATTCACGACCAATATGTCGGTTGGTCGGCAGCTCTATATATTTTTTATGATATTTATCTCATCTAACGAGTTTCGTACATCTCGACCAATTAATATGGCATTTAAGAGTACTAATTGCACGGATTTGGATGGATTGGCTGCGGATGGCATAACCTTGAGTATTTGTGGAGATATTGCTTTTCGATGTCGGGTCAACATACAACGAGTTGGTTTTGAATCTAAATACAAAGTCTCATTTGCGATTTCTAAAGAAACGAAACATGGATTTGTTAGTCTAGTCCTGTGTACGAAGCCTTCAAGCAGGATCTAACAATGTGTGTGGATGTTTCGTCTAATCCTGGTCCTCAATCTTTTGATAATAATCAGTCGGATGAGATGTATCAACATCGAAAGCAGTTACGTTTGATGAACACGTTTCGACCCGCTAATAATCCTGAGGAGCTTAGTTCAATGCTTGGGCAGTTGAATCTACAGAAAGGTTGGTTGTTTTATATGACCTATAGGAATATTTGCTATAATACCTACTTCGCAAACACCACCGCCACACTATACAATCACTATCATCCGGCAAATCATCAGGAAGCTATCCCTGTTAGAATCACGGACCGTGTCCCAAAACCTCTAAATATATATGGCAGAAATTATATTAAGAGAATCAATCTCATCAATATTCCTTTATCAGGCATTGCCAACACTCCTGATACAGCTGTTACTCAGCTTTGTTCTTTTGGTCTTCTCAACTGCCGATCTATTCGGAACAAAGCGAATTTAGTCAAAGACTATGTGGTTGAGAATGAATTTGATATATTTGCGATTACAGAAACCTGGCTTCACCCTGACAAATTTCATCATATATCTTTTGGGAATTTCACCCCGAAGGGCTACTCCTTTAACAATATCTCGAGACAACAAGGTAGAGGGGGAGGCATTGGTATACTATACAACAAGACTTTAAAAGTCAGGCTGGACTCGGCGAAAATGTTCTCACACATTAAGTCTTTCGAAGTGATGGGTATGCAAATCAATGTGTCATCTAAAATTCTAAATATAATCGTATTATATCGACCTCCATGTAGACGATAAGTCGGAATTAACAACAAAAAAAATTCTCAATCTTGTTGATTCTTTTAATTTGGAACAACGTGTACAAACAACCAACACACTTTGCTGGTCACACGTTAGACCTTATCTTGTCTCGCCATGAGGAAAATATTGTTCAATCTATTGACGTTCATGATCCATCTATATCTGACCATTACACGGTTACATATGAACTCAATTTTAAAAACCATTGTTTCAGAGAAGGGTCGTGGAGTCACGTAAAATTAAAGCAATCAATATGGACTCGTTCCTTAATGAAATTAGGCTATCTCCGATTAACACTTGGAACACGGCTGATATAAGTGCGAAAGTCAACCAATACAACTCGGAGCTGCCCAAAATTCTGGATCATCATGTACCACTTATTTCCAGAGAGATAATTATTCGTCCAGCTGCACCTTGGTACACTGAACAAATTAAAAACGAAAAACGTATCAGAAGGAAACTCGAGCGGGTATGGCGTAAGTCAAGACAATCCTGTGATCGTCTAAAATACAGTCAGCAATGTCGCCGTGTCAGTGAGCTATTATAGGAAAGTCGTACTCGTTATTATTCTGAAATTGTTAGAGATAATGGGAGTGACCAAAAGAAATTATTTAAAACCGTTGGAAAGTTACTACATTATACCACTGATTCTCAATATTCTGTGTGCCAATCTGATGAGAATCTAGCTAACAATTTTATGACTTTCTTTGAGGACAAAATTAATAAAATATATGAAATCTAACGGAATCCACTTAGCTAAATAAAATGTCGTTGTTTGCAGCTAAATGAAATGTCGTTGTTTGCAGTAATCCTCAGTTATTCTCCTGGTTTCTCATCGTTCCCAGTCTCTTCATCCTTACTGCGAAAACTGGTTTGAAAATTAAAGATTTGGTGGAGAAATACTTCAAGTGTGTGGTCTTCTTTTTTCTTTATATTTTGTTATGTAAAAATGTAATATTTTGGTATGTTGATTTTTGTTTAAGTTCGTGATGTATTTCTATGTAGCCTCAGTCTTATCCTAATGGGAATTTTTTTTAGATGTGATGAGAGGACGGGGAACCGAATTAAAGCTCTAAATGTGCTTTGTAACATATTAGGAACGTTATCTCCACTATATGAGGTATAAAATTTTAGTACTTTGAATAAATTTTAGTCCATTTTTCTAGACATTAGCGATATTATGAATCTTTTTCTAGTTTTATAACTCCTTGTTTTTTACAGGAAGAAATACTTGAGAATTCAGTGTTGCCACATTTAGACCACATTGTCAAAGATCGGGATATTTCTGTGCGGATCCGAGCTGTCCAGCTTCTGGTGATGTTATTGAATCCTCTGATTCACCGAAAGTTTGCGATGTTTTGCATATATTCGAGAAGGTACTCAATACAATCATTTTCAGACGGTTTCATTTCTCCACTCCAATTTCCCTCTTCATTCGTGATGAGCTGATACTGTACTTCAATAGAAAACTCTTTCTTATCAGTGAAAGCTTCCTGACCTGAACCTAACTATATATCCGCAAATTGGATCGTTTTACACGGGGGTCGTGAATGCAAACGCATCAGTGAAGTAAAAGGATATATATTTCATTTATCAATTCCAGATTGCCACTGTCCAGTTGATCCTCTCAAGCGATACGTTAAGCCGTCATGTAAAGAACATGTAAGGTAATTATAGAGACTGCAAGGTATATGTAGGAACATCTAGAGACATAAAATTACATCTAATCACTGTAATTTGTCTTTGTTGCTGCAGCCTCAGGATGAAACAGCGTAGAAAGACATCAAGGAGGCTGTATTAGGATTAGTACGCTTGTTCAAGGTAATGAAAGACATGCAGAGATCATATAATCATATAATCATATCATACCATAACTAACCATAACCAAATCATACCATACGATAACCATATCATACCATACCATAACCATATAGTCCCAAAATTATATCACACCATACCATACCATGACCAAATCATGCCATACGATAACCATATCATACCATAATTATATCACACCATACCATAGCATAACCAATTTATACCATAATTATATCATACTATACTAATGATTTAATTGGATATTTTATTGTAACATGTGCAGGTATTAACAGAACTGTGTACGTACCACATTTTTATTGGGCAAGATAACAGGTAAGAACCTGCTTCACTTTATTTTCAGCGGTTATCTGTTCTCGCTTAAACGTTGTTGTATATTTCGTCTAGTTTTGTCTGATGCGTACTTTGGAGATTGGTTTGGTTGCTCATTCCACGACGTTAAGCGTATCTTGTCTCACCATATGTATGTTAGAAATGTCTTCAGTTATGGCAAGGTATGGCTACTTAAGATTGTCTGGAATTTGAGACGTTTTTTATGTCCATTAGCACTTTGTAAAGAATGAAGTTGATTTAAGTAATTGCAGCGTTTTTGAAGTTTATTACTTTGGAGATATTTGAAATCGTGCCTTGATAATGTGCTCAGTGAATTTACAGAAATGTTTTTCAATAAACTCCAGCCTAAATGTAACGTCTCTTGTTATGCGAGATACTCCTTCACAAGATTATTTGGGTAATAATTTCTAAATTTTCTGTCCTTAGGCTGCTCCCAACATATCTGGAAAAGTTTACTAAACTTTCGCCAACGCCTCAAGTTGTCATACCACTGTTAGAATTTCTCTCTGGTATGTTTCTTGAAGTTACGTAAATTAAGAAATCTTTTATGAAATATCAATGTACCCCCTAAGGAGAGCTAGGTTGTATAAACACTCAATCGTATTCGACGAAAAGTTGCTAACATTCTTTTAAAACGTTTAAATAGCATTGTCAAAGCTTCGTGATTAGTACAAAAAATTCACAGCGATCCATTTGAAACAAGTCATTGGAATATGTTTGCCTCACACAGCATCATCGAGGTTTGTTTAACGCGATAACATCTCAAACTTTTTATTATTGGTTTTGTGAAATTGAATAAAATATAAACGAACTGATATGTTTCACCTTAGATACTCTCAATACACGGTAACTCTTGCTGATAATGTCATTTCATCCTGGTTTGTCAACTGTCCACTGTTGTTAAGAAAACAATTCGTGCCATTGATTACAAAAGTAAGTCCACATGTCATTCTATGGCCACGGAGATTGCTTGCTAAATTTTCAATAGATATTAAGAAGTGGTGTTTAAACTTTATACAGCTTAGGCAGTGTTGTTACATAAACTTGTCCATTTCATGTTACATAATTTTGCTTATATGCAAGCTCGTTTTCAATCATTTGTCCTTGTATTCCTTTAGAGTCTTAACAACGCAGATATATCTTCAGATGCTGCAAACCCATACCCTTAGTCACTAATCCCCCCACCAAATTCCATTCACTCCCAAACTCCCTTGAGAAATCAAAGGAAGACTCAAGCAACACACTTAGTTCAGAGATGATGGAAATCGTGGGTGATATGATGGTCAAATATACATTTTCTTCTTATTTGACCCAACCAAAAAGGTCTGTATGTTGGTTTCGTATTTTTCTGCACTGTGTTTCAGGGAAGATGAATATTTTGTTGTTTTTATAGAGCTGCAGTTGTTGAACGACTCCTGCGCAATGGAGCGTCAAGAAGTTGGTTGCTTGGCAATGTGTTGATCACGGTTACAGTCAACAAGCGGGCAACTTCGAACATGTCATGCGCATATTTTTCGGCAGGAAAAGTGTTTGTGTGAGATGATTCACTGCAGAAGGGCACGGAGCCTGAGGTTTTAAAAGTTGAGCTTAAGAGAAACAAAAACGAGGCCTCAATTAGTCAGGTAAGGAAAATTCTTTCAGTATCATTGTTTAAATTGGCATACACTGTCTGCCCAGCGTATTCATGCTTAAACAACAAAATATATTTGCAAGAGCGACCAAGTTTTAATATTCTTCTAGTGAAAGCTCTTAGGAACGTATTTGACATTTCCATTGATAACTAGTAATATCGTGTGTTGAACGTTAAAGATGAACTCAGGGATATTCTAAACAATACAAATTATGGCCCTAGAGTTATTTCCGATAAAAACCTGTCGAAGTTAATTCGTCATATTGCAATGCATGTTAAATAAATTTGGTCAGTAACTTAGGGTAATTTAAATGTCCGGATGTGATATTGACGGTATACGAATGTTTTTCTTTTTAAGATTGCGTCAGTTATTCACCAAAATCAGAAGAAAACTACAGATACCTAGGCTGTAATTGGTTACAAAGAATACGTCAGATCAAGAGGATTCGAGCTAGAGTTTCTCATGCGGTACCGGAACAATGTAGGTCGCTAGACTTAAGGAAAGACGCTCGTAATATAATAGATTTTACAAAATATATCCTTTGGTAATTCTTATGAGTTGCAATAAAACCTTTACAATTGTTCATCCTTCACTGATGAGCTCAGAATGTTTCGTTATCACGTGGTCAATGCACGACTCTTGCCCTGGAGGAGGAACCCAATCCGGATATAAATGACTTTTTTATCTAAAGTACTTCACGGAAATGCCTTAGGTTGAAATATGAAGAAAGTCGGGCTGATGTTTCAAACATTTTAGGACGCGAAGTTGAATCTTGGTTCATCGTTTCTTCAACGAAACGGGCACTGATAAGATTTCACAGATAAGATATCACAGTGGAAGCCAGTGCTCTTTCGCTGTAGCTTGCCTAGCGGCACAGAGGTCTCAACAGATGGTAGGAAATGACAACAGAGAGCGAACATGATAAAATTTTTATGAATAAAATTATTCCGAAAATAACAAAAAAGATCAACCTGGTTGGATTGCGTCAGTTATTCACCAAAATCAGAAGAAAACTACAGATACCTAGGCTGTAATTGGTTACAAAGAATACGTCAGATCAAGAGGATTCGAGCTAGAGTTTCTCATGCGGTACCGGAACAATGTAGGTCGCTAGACTTAAGGAAAGACGCTCGTAATATAATAGATTTTACAAAATATATCCTTTGGTAATTCTTATGAGTTGCAATAAAACCTTTACAATTGTTCATCCTTCACTGATGAGCTCAGAATGTTTCGTTATCACGTGGTCAATGCACGACTCTTGCCCTGGAGGAGGAACCCAATCCGGATATAAATGACTTTTTTATCTAAAGTACTTCACGGAAATGCCTTAGGTTGAAATATGAAGAAAGTCGGGCTGATGTTTCAAACATTTTAGGACGCGAAGTTGAATCTTGGTTCATCGTTTCTTCAACGAAACGGGCACTGATAAGATTTCACAGATAAGATATCACAGTGGAAGCCAGTGCTCTTTCGCTGTAGCTTGCCTAGCGGCACAGAGGTCTCAACAGATGGTAGGAAATGACAACAGAGAGCGAACATGATAAAATTTTTATGAATAAAAATTATTCCGAAAATAACAAAAAAGATCAACCTGGTTGGATTGCGTCAGTTATTCACCAAAATCAGAAGAAAACTACAGATACCTAGGCTGTAATTGGTTACAAAGAATACGTCAGATCAAGAGGATTCGAGCTAGAGTTTCTCATGCGGTACCGGAACAATGTAGGTCGCTAGACTTAAGGAAAGACGCTCGTAATATAATAGATTTTACAAAATATATCCTTTGGTAATTCTTATGAGTTGCAATAAAACCTTTACAATTGTTCATCCTTCACTGATGAGCTCAGAATGTTTCGTTATCACGTGGTCAATGCACGACTCTTGCCCTGGAGGAGGAACCCAATCCGGATATAAATGACTTTTTTATCTAAAGTACTTCACGGAAATGCCTTCAGTTGAAATATGAAGAAAGTCGGGCTGATGTTTCAAACATTTTATGACGCGAAGTTGAATCTTGGTTCATCGTTTCTTCAACGAAACGGGCACTGATAAGATTTCACAGATAAGATATCACAGTGGAAGCCAGTGCTCTTTCGCTGTAGCTTGCCTAGCGGCACAGAGGTCTCAACAGATGGTAGGAAATGACAACAGAGAGCGAACATGATAAAATTTTTATGAATAAAATTATTCCGAAAATAACAAAAAAGATCAACCTGGTTGGGTGACATCTAGAGGTCTAATTTTATTCTTTTTCCAACTATGAGATTTGATGTGAGCCTCATTTTTGTTTCTTCTGTCCATCTATTATTTCTTGAAAACAAATACCATGAAACATGGTTCAAAATATTGAGACATTTTATAAGCACGATGTTTGTAGAATACTTTGCTACGCTTAACAAAAATCCGTAACTGGTATTTTCAATTTGTGTTTATAGCTTCAATCTCGTTCTACTGCAGTCTCCGATAGCAAAAATGAAAGGTAGGATAAATTAATTGTAATTTAAATTTTAATTTAAATTTGATGAAGTATCGTATACCTCAAAACCTTCAACACCACTTTGCTGGTATTACTAAATGACGCTCAGAAAACTTCGAAACATTAATTTTGCACTTTAGCGAGTTTCGAATTATGGAGTTTTTTATTGCTGAGAGAAGAAGCACTGGCTGAAGCCGTTGCTAGATCATTCCTCATTTTTTTCATTTTCAGTAATAATCAGTATTATTCACTCGCATATATTTATGTATCTTTCTCTCTGTAGTGGCATTCGCAAGTAAGTGAAAGGAGCGAGCCGTTTGAACCCGTTCTTACTTACGGTCACTTATTGAAAATTACTAGCTATACTATTTACAAAAAGTGCTGAAAGACTTCTCTTTAGGCCTCGACTGAAAACCAGTATTCCATTGCACTCTTTCATTCATCTCTATAAAAAAAATCACTTTATATTTTGAAACATCTATGACATGAAGAGAAAGTGCAACATTTGGAGAGAAAAACTCACCAAGTGGAAAATTATCAAAGAAAGCCAAGTCAAACCTTCCCAACCTTAAAATTTGCAACCCGTCACCAGAGTTGTCGATGGGAATTAAAACATTTGTTGAAGTTTGCAAGTCGATTGTATTGCTACAAATATCACGAACATTTTTTTTTTAATAATTTTCTTGTATGATTGCATGGCGACTTTAGTAATTATAATAACTTGTAGGTACACCACGTAAGTATTAAATACTGCAAAGCTTTCGGTCCGTTAACCCGGACCTTCATCAGTGAATTGCACTGATGAAGGTCCGGGTTAACGGACCGAAAGCTTTGCAGTATTTAATACTTACGTGGTGTACCTACAAGTTATTATAAAAAATTTTTTTTTTAATTTGTTTTTATTCTAATATCCATTCTACTTTACATATTTCAGTATAAAGTTGTTTTGTATTGACAAGCAATTGCTTTTGACTTACAGATGTGATTTACTACAATATTGAAAATGGCTTGAGTGACGAAGGTGGACTTGGTGGAGTTGTTGAGGATTATGCCATTGCAATGGCGACATAATTGATGAAATCAATGGCGAAAAGAATTATTTAGTCAACTAGAGTCGTGTTAGAGTACCATGTTTAGAAGGCGCTTGCGACGGACGACGAAAAACAGCGATTAAATTTGCAAAATATGGCTGAAATTGTGTTTTAGTGGGGGTTAAGTGAAATGAAATATGTCGTATCGCAACAAAACATCGTTATTTCTTTGGAAATTTATAATAAATATATTAAAAGCATTTTTTTCATAATATGGCGAACATTTTTAGAAAATAGAAAAAATTAGACTTTTCCGGGTGAATCAGTAATTTTATGCCTAATTAGCAGTTGACCTGGAATGGTAAACATAATTTGCTTGTAAAATATGAAACTGATGATAATTTCACCCTCCAGTGACCACCCCTAAAAGCAACCATTCTGAACCATATAAGCAATTCAGAAAGACTGTAGCTTTGATAATTCAGGATTTAGAGCTATGGCGGTTATGACCGGTATGGTCATTTTACCCTAAAACAATTGAGATAACCTGTTTTGCATGAAATGCGCACAAACTCCTTTACAAGGCCTTGACTAGTAAATATACCTGAGTTACACGGGCTGTTGATATCACAATTGTTTACCTCTTCACGCACTTGCAATAAATCACATCATTAGCGGGGATGGGTTAACTTTGCAATTCCGGACTTGACTTGATATGTTCATATCAGAGAGATGTCGGTATTGGAGAGGTACATATTAAGACATGTTTACATTTTCAATTGCTGCTGCCATCTTCTTCTTTGATATATGTGAACGAGTAGATAAGTTATGGATTTTTCTGATAACAGCACCGATTTCATGTATTGAAATGCAACGCTCAATACCCTACACACAACTAGTAGCGTAGTAAAATTCAAGATAAATGGTACGATAATTTATTCAGCTTTAGAGAGATTACATGTTCTGACGTTTTGGGTTCATTACGAGAGCTAAATCCCAACAAGGCTACAGGACCCGATATTATACCTCCTATTGCTTAACGAAAGATAGCAGAAGAAGTCTCTACTATGCTTAATGCTAGCCTCCTCCGCAAGCATATCTTATGTATTAATATTAGGCATTTATATTTCGCTTGGGTTAGCTGTGTCGGGGAAGGCGAGGAAAAAGTGGGAGATCAGCAATTTTTTTTCTCGCTCCCCGACAAAGCTAACCAAAGCCAATTATAAATGCCTAATATAAATACATAAGAGATGCCTGCGGAGGAGGCAAGCTTAATGCATTATACAATAAAGTAATCCGACATGGAGTGTGACCGTTGGACTGGAAACGGGATGAATGGATTTCAGTGCACAAAAAGGGCGATCGCCTTTCCAAAACCAATTAGAGCACCGGTTACCATACTGATAACCGTTGACAAAATTTTCCAGCATCTTCTTTGAAAGCAATTGAGTGAACTGACGGAAAAGATCTTTGACAACTTTAATTGGTAAAATACGGAAATATAGCCATGCCAAATTGCCATATTTTGTATTTCGCGCGGAAATTGAGTAACTAATTTAGTTACAAACTTCCAGCCGTAAGATTCCGGCTTTTCTCTATCCTTGTTTTAAAGATCCCGGCTTTTCTCATTCCCTGTTATAAAAATTTTCCTTGTTTTATCGTCCCCCGTTCCCTTCCTCGATTCCCCGTAACTGGTTTTAAGGCTAGTTTCCACTCAGGAAAAATCTCCTTTGGATCGGAATGGACAGTAAAATTTCTTTTGTCGCTGAGTTCTCAGGCGGCGTTTATACAAAAGAAACTTTTCCGTCCCCTCCGATCCAAAGGAGAATTTTCCTGAGTGGAAACTAGCCTTTAAAGATAGCCCTTTTCCGCCCCTCCCTTGCATATGAACTAACCGCTAATTAAAAATTTTTGCGCTGTCACATGACCAGCCTTAACCAGGGTTTTCGCCGCAGCGTGGGTCGTGGAGCGTAGGTAGAATAGCCTGGCCTGCGAAGTTGGAATATGTCAATGTACACACACACCCGAATTACGAAAATTGCACTTGTCAGCAAATCGTCACAAGGGTTTAGTAAAATGTCACGTACCCTCAATATTCCATTATGAATAGGAAAGTTTACTTGAACGAGATCCGCATGTCTTCGGTTATTTGATACAAAAATCAATTCATATGAAGAAACATTGGCGTTGAATTAAAATCGTATCATCATGCACATGGGATAGAAACTTCGTCTTAATGTTAAGTCGTTTTTTGGCTTCACCGAAAAAATAAGCCTGGAAAAATTTGGCATAAAACGATAGACAAAAACATGATTATCTTTAATTTAATTTCAAGATCAAAGAACGTTTTTTGGATAAATATTTAAATATAAGTTACGCTTGTGTTCCTTACAACGGAAACAAGACCACGTGAATGAAACAGCTCACAAATTTTATAAATCTAGCAACATCTATTGTTTGCTTTACTTTAGTTTATTGAAAGGTTCCTGTTACTGTTTCAGGAAAGTAGCGGTAGTATATTTACTGTGTTTTAGGCAGAAAATGGTTGTTTATAAACATTGAGTCTCATCATAGGTAAGTGAAGTTTCCTTCTCTTAAAACAACAATAGGGCCATTATGGGATACCAGATATGGATACTGCACATCGACAACTTTACAAAAGAAGGTAAGAGTTTCCAGCTTCCCGCCTGCTTCAGGGTAGCGCAGAAAGAAATAGGAAATTTTTCCCCTACCACGGTTAGAACCAATATTTTACAAATAACCTAGTGAAATGCCACTCTGACAACTTTATGATGGTCTGGGACTTTTATTGTTGTCTTCAGATT
Organism: Dendronephthya gigantea; assembly: GCF_004324835.1. NCBI lineage: Eukaryota > Metazoa > Cnidaria > Anthozoa > Malacalcyonacea > Nephtheidae > Dendronephthya > Dendronephthya gigantea. The sequence goes on from NW_021163469.1 coordinate 17,160, forward strand.
TCCTTCCTTGGTGTATATTGAACTGCCGTATGATCGTTTGTTGGTATCATGATTTCATTCTGCTGGGAAATACTCAATGAAAATGCCTCACTTGAGTCGTTGTCAAATTTGTATTTCAATTGACACATCTTGTTACAAACATACACATCAGGCCTCTGTGTTGGATGATGATGATATCATCGTCTTTGCATATTGCGATTCTAACTACAGAAGATATTTTGTCCTCGAGCAAATCTAATTTGTCTTCTGCTTTACATTGTAATTCTCGTTCAATATCGTCCAACAGGAATCCTTCACCAGTATGTTTTTAGCACGTAAACATTGTTATTGATATCAACAGAAAGGGCCATTAAAATATTGCCTGTAATTTCAGGTAATTCAATCCGTTTAATTTTTCCTTCCTCCTGGATAATCATGATTTTCTAATAAGGCGGAGTACGAGGGAAAGTAAGAACACCCCTGACTTTTCACAGCATATGGAGAAGCTCTTTTTTTTCATGAAGGGTCTGTTCGTTTGGAGGATGAGGCAATTCCTCTTTTATAGAATTTCTTGCTGAATTTTCGTGCCAGCTTATTATTGGATGAAAACTGCGAGTGGGAAGTTCAATCGTTGGCATGCAGGCGGACACTTCAAATGAACATTTATTACTGAATTTGCAAACATATTGAAACAAAACATAGTTGATTAACATAACCGACAGACGTTCTCCACCCGTTGAGTTTTATTCAACAACGATTTGACTCCATCGTTCAAAGACACTGAGAATATCTCTTGAATCAGTTGAATGGCTTGTAAGCTATGCAGCTTCTTCCAAAACGATAAACATTCGGTGATTGCGGTCTCAGGACAATCGAGATGTTCCACTATTTTTGAAACTATTCGTAGCTTCGCTGCAAAAATTCGATCTTCGATACTAAATGCCTCATTCCAGAAAGCAGTGGTTGCTGCCTTGCGCGCTTCCTCGAATCTTTTTCTCGCAGTTTCTAACTCTCTGTCCGAGTTGATTTTAAGCTTTTTCCTGGCTGGAGGAAGCTCTATTGCTTGGTTTAAGATACCAGACAGAATAACGCTCGAAAGTTCACCTGGTTCGTCCTGAGTTTCGCTCTCTTTCTGCTCAAGATTTGATTTATCGAGAGAAACACTGAGTAACTCTACTCCTTCTTCTAGAAAATTATAACTGGCGAGTGGAGTTGATCTAGAAAGGCCATCGATTTTAGACTTGATATCATTTAATTCGCGTACGACAATCTTACGAATTTCGCCGTCTTTCAGTTTGTCTGCCGTCGAGGCTATGACCTTATTCCATAATAAACCAAGTGTTGAACTGAGTATACTTGTCACAATTAAAGTCGTATCGCGTTTCTTATTAACTGTACCCAAAAATTAAGGCTTTATTAAAAGCATCTGCTAAAAGGTGAGGAGGCAAAACATCATTTAGAACCGAAGCTTCTTGAAGCGATACCCTTTGTACGAAGTTCATAATGAAAAACGGTTATGGTAGGATTCGAACCATCGATTTACCACTTCTGAGACCATTGTCCTCGCCACTAGACTGCAAGATCTTGTGCTGGATGGCCATGGTTATTTAGTTTACTTTATCCTTTTACGAAGTTCACAATAAAAAAAGTTTTGGCAGGATTCCAAATATCGATTTAAAACTTTGGAGAAAATTGTCTTGGCCACTAGACCACAAGTTCTTCGGGGAACGGCTATGTTTATTTGATCTACTTTATCGTTTTCACGAAGATCATAATGAAAAAACGGTTATGGTAGGATTCGAACCATCGATATAACACATGGGAGACCATCGTCTTCGCCACTAGACCAAAAGGTCTTGTGCTGGATGCCCATGGTTACTTAGTTTACTTCATTCTTTTCATGAAGTTCATAATAAAAATGGTTTTGGCAGGATTCGAAACATCGATTTACTACTTAGGGACAGTTGTCTTAGCCACTAGTCTGCAAGGTCTTGTGCTGAACGGCCATGGTTATTTAGTTTACTTTATTCTTTTCACGAAGTTCATAATGAAAAAGGTCATGGCAGGATTTGAACCATCGATTTAACACTTGGGAGACAATTGCATTAGCTACTAGACTACAAGATCTTATGGGGAATGGCCATGGTTATTTAATTACTGTTTCTTTTGACGAAGTTTATAATGAAAATCGGTTATGGTAGGATTCGAACCATCGATTTACCGCTTGGGAGACAATTGTCTTCTCCAATCGACTACAAGTTCTTGTGCTGAACGGCCATGTTTATTTAATTTACTTTATCCTTTTCACAGATTTATAATGAAACACGGTTATGGTAGGATTCGAGCAATCGATTTGCCACTTGGAGACCATTTCAGTTTGACAACCTTCAATCCAGCTGCTTTTGTAGCATTCTAGTAAAATTTTGTATGTTCCTTCACAGGCAGCTAGTGATCTAGAATAAAAATAACCAATGATTCAATATTTTGTCCACCACCCAAGGTGTGTGTACATAGCTTTTTTGTAAACAACTCTAATATGTCTTTCCCTGAACAAGTAAAGTTGTCGGGTTTAAATAGAAATAAACACACTTACAATGATTTCACAACTTCTTCTTCTTCTCGTTCCCGTTTGCTTCTATCCGATTCGTTAAACAAGTTTTTAAAGAAATTCTCTAAAGCTGATAACGTGATGTTATCATTGAATCACCATCTTTTGGTGTATGGAAATGAATATTGTGTTTTCGTACTGCTTAATTCACGACCAATATGTCGGTTGGTCGGCAGCTCTATATATTTTTTATGATATTTATCTCATCTAACGAGTTTCGTACATCTCGACCAAATAATATGGCATTTAAGAGTACTAATTGCACGGATTTGGATGGATTGGCTGCGGATGGCATAACCTTGAGTATTTGTGGAGATATTGCTTTTCGATGTCGGGTCAACATACAACGAGTTGGTTTTGAATCTAAATACAAAGTCTCATTTGCGATTGCTAAAGAAACGAAACATGGATTTGTTAGTCTAGTCCTGTGTACGAAGCCTTCAAGCAGGATCTAACAATGTGTGTGGATGTTTCGTCTAATCCTGGTCCTCAATCTTTTGATAATAATCAGTCGGATGAGATGTATCAACATCGAAAGCAGTTACGTTTGATGAACACGTTTCGACCCGCTAATAATCCTGAGGAGCTTAGTTCAATGCTTGGGCAGTTGAATCTACAGAAAGGTTGGTTGTTTTATATGACCTATAGGAATATTTGCTATAATACCTACTTCGCAAACACCACCGCCACACTATACAATCACTATCATCCGGCAAATCATCAGGAAGCTATCCCTGTTAGAATCACGGACCGTGTCCCAAACCTCTAAATATATATGGCAGAAATTATATTAAGAGAATCAATCTCATCAATATTCCTTTATCAGGCATTGCCAACACTCCTGATACAGCTGTTACTCAGCTTTGTTCTTTTGGTCTTCTCAACTGCCGATCTATTCGGAACAAAGCGAATTTAGTCAAAGACTATGTGGTTGAGAATGAATTTGATATATTTGCGATTACAGAAACCTGGCTTCACCCTGACAAATTTCATCATATATCTTTTGGGAATTTCACCCCGAAGGGCTACTCCTTTAACAATATCTCGAGACAACAAGGTAGAGGGGAGGCATTGGTATACTATACAACAAGACTTTAAAAGTCAGGCTGGACTCGGCGAAAATGTTCTCACACATTAAGTCTTTCGAAGTGATGGGTATGCAAATCAATGTGTCATCTAAATTCTAAATATAATCGTATTATATCGACCTCCATGTAGACGATAAGTCGGAATTAACAACAAAAAAATTCTCAATCTTGTTGATTCTTTTAATTTGGAACAACGTGTACAAACAACCAACACACTTTGCTGGTCACACGTTAGACCTTATCTTGTCTCGCCATGAGGAAAATATTGTTCAATCTATTGACGTTCATGATCCATCTATATCTGACCATTACACGGTTACATATGAACTCAAAAAACCATTGTTTCAGAGAAGGGTCGTGGAGTCACGTAAAATTAAAGCAATCAATATGGACTCGTTCCTTAATGAAATTAGGCTATCTCCGATTAACACTTGGAACACGGCTGATATAAGTGCGAAAGTCAACCAATACAACTCGGAGCTGCCCAAAATTCTGGATCATCATGTACCACTTATTTCCAGAGAGATAATTATTCGTCCAGCTGCACCTTGGTACACTGAACAAATTAAAAACGAGAAACGTATCAGAAGGAAACTCGAGCGGGTATGGCGTAAGTCAAGACAATCCTGTGATCGTCTAAAATACAGTCAGCAATGTCGCCGTGTCAGTGAGCTATTATAGGAAAGTCGTACTCGTTATTATTCTGAAATTGTTAGAGATAATGGGAGTGACCAAAGAAATTATTTAAAACCGTTGGAAAGTTACTACATTATACCCCTGATTCTCAATTTCTGTGTGCCAATCTGATGGAATCTAGCTAACAATTTTATGACTTTCTTTGAGGACAAAATTAATAAAATATATGAAATCTAACGGAATCCACTTAGCTAAATAAAATGTCGTTGTTTGCAGCTAAATGAAATGTCGTTGTTTGCAGTAATCCTCAGTTATTCTCCTGGTTTCTCATCGTTCCCAGTCTCTTCATCCTTACTGCGAAAACTGGTTTGAAAATATTAAAGATTTGGTGGAGAAATACTTCAAGTGTGTGGTCTTCTTTTTTCTTTATATTTTGTTATGTAAAAATGTAATATTTTGGTATGTTGATTTTTGTTTAAGTTCGTGATGTATTTCTAGCCTCAGTCTTATCCTAATGGGAATTTTTTTTAGATGTGAAGAGAGGACGGCCAACCGAATTAAAGCTCTAAATGTGCTTTGTAACATATTAGGAACGTTATCTCCACTATATGAGGTATAAAATTTTAGTACTTTGAATAAATTTTAGTCCATTTTTCTAGACATTAGCGATATTATGAATCTTTTTCTAGTTTTATAACTCCTTGTTTTTTACAGGAAGAAATACTTGAGAATTCAGTGTTGCCACATTTAGACCACATTGTCAAAGATCGGGATATTTCTGTGCGGATCCGAGCTGTCCAGCTTCTGGTCGATGTTATTGAATCCTCTGATTCACCGAAAGTTTGCGATGTTTTGCATATAATCGAGAAGGTACTCAATACAATCATTTTCAGACGGTTTCATTTCTCCACTCCAATTTCCCTCTTCATTCGTGATGAGCTGATACTGTACTTCAATAGAAAACTCTTTCTTATCAGTGAAAGCTTCCTGACCTGAACCTAACTATATATCCGCAAATTGGATCGTTTTACACGGGGGTCGTGAATGCAAACGCATCAGTGAAGTAAAAGGATATATTTCATTTATCAATTCCAGATTGCCACTGTCCAGTTGATCCTCTCAAGCGATACGTTAAGCCGTCATGTAAAGAACATGTAAGGTAATTATAGAGACTGCAAGGTATATGTAGGAACATCTAGAGACATAAAATTACTCTAATCACTGTAATTTGTCTTTGTTGCTGCAGCCTCAGGATGAAACAGCGTAGAAAGACATCAAGGAGGCTGTATTAGGATTAGTACGCTTGTTCAAGTAATGAAGGACATGCAGGATTGTCCACACTATTCGTCGTTTTGATGAAGTTATTTTCGTGAACAAAAATAAGTGTAATTTAATGCCACACTTGCTTCTCTTTCAGTAATTTCATTCTATTTTTGCAGATGAAATTGTTTCGTAAACCTCAAGAACGAGCCGAACGAATATTCAATATATTAGTGTACCACATAAAAACTCATTATGACAATGGCTATCGGACGTATAGTGCATCGGAAATACGGCTTTCGGTAAGGCAAATTCAATTTTATTTCTCGGAATTTTTGTATGATGTCTCACATTGTGTTTTCTTAAAGATTCTTCAATGTTTCCTCAGTCTGCGAGCTGACAACGTCTAGGCCTTGTGCAAGACAAAAGTAGAAAAGTTTAATTCACTTCGTATTTTGTTTGTTCTGAAAGAAAAGGTTGGTTAATGACGATAGTGCCACGTATGTCAGGTATTCTGCTTCCAAAATCTTTTTCTTGTTTGCGTAATACATTCTCATTTTTGTTTTAGTTCTGCAGAAGATAAGACAAACGGGATTGTTTCACTGCCTTACAGCGAGGCGATGAATGTTATTCTTGTGTGCTTACAACAGGTAAACTTTTCTATCATAATATATCATCTGGCATTAAGTTTCGATTGAAGTTCAAATTTCTTCATTTTCTAGGAATTGGAATGGGAGGTGTTGGATGTTGTTCTGAGGAACTTTCCAGAGGCACTGCAAGATAAAAACTTGATACTTTCTGGAAAGCAATATTTACGTTCAATATCTACAGTCTTCTCTAAAATGGGAAGAGAAGTGAAGTTGTGTACTTTCACACCAAAATCATGAACTAAAAATTTTACTTTGCATTCAGGTTTCAAATTACGATTTTCTTCCTGGATTATTTCGTGTTCCTAATGATATGCGCCGACCTCATTTGTACGCTAGAATTTTTCCAGCACGGTTCTTATCAATCAGTTTTTTGCATATATCATAATATCTTACCATAAATATACCAAAACCATACCATATCATAACCATACCATATCATATCATATAATCATATCATATAATCATATCATATAATCATATCATATAATCATATCATATAATCATATCATATAATCATATCATACCATAACTAACCATAACTAAATCATACCATACGATAACCATATCTTACCATAATAATATCACACCATACCATACCATAACGAAATCATACCATACCATAACCATGCATATCATACCATAATTATATCACACCATACCATAACCAATTTTATCATAATTATATCATACCATACTAATGATTTAATTGGATATTTTATTGTAACACGTGCAGGTAATAACGGAGCTGTGTACGTACCACATTTTTATTGGTCAAGATAAACAGGTAAGAATCTGCGGGACTTTATTTTCAGCGGTTGTCTGTTCTTGCTTAAACGTTGTTGTATATTTCGTCTAGTGTTGTCTAATGCGTACTTGGTTGCTCATTTCGCGACGTTAAGCGTATCTTGTCTCACCATATGTATGTTAGAAATGCCTTCAGTTATGGCAAGGTATGGCTACTTAAAATAGTCTGGAATTTGAGACGTTTTTTATGTCCATTAGCACTTTGTAAGAATGAAGTTGATTTAAGTAGTTGCAGCGTTTTAGAAGTTTATTTCTTTGGAGATATTTGAAATCGTGCCTTGATAATGTGCTCAGTGAATTTACAGAAACGTTTTTCAATAAACTCCAGCCTAAACGTAACGTCTCTTGTGATGCGAGATACTCCTTCACAAATATATGATTTTTTAAGTAATAATTACTAAATTTTCTGTCCTTAGACTGCTCCCACAATATCTGGAAAAGTTTACTAAACTTTCGCCAACGACTCAAGTTGCCATACCACTGCTAGAATTTCCCTCTGGTATGTTTCTTGAAGTTACGTAAATTATGAAATCTGTTACAAAATATCAATGTACCCCCTAAAGAGAGCTAGGTTGTGTAAACACACAATCGTATTCGGCGAAAAGTTGGTAGCATTCTTTTAAATCGTTTAAATCGCATTGTAACAGCTTTGTGCTTTGTACAAAAACTTCACAGCGATCCAGTTGAAACAAGTCTTTGGAATATGTTTGCCTTACACAGAATCATCGAAGTTGGCTCAACGCGATAACATCTGAAACTTTTTATTATTGGTTTTGTCAAAATGATTAAAATATAAACGAACTGATATGTTTCACCTTAGATACTCTCAATACACTGTAGCTCTTGCTGATAATGTCATTCCATCCTGGTTTGTCAACTGTCCGCTATTGTTAAGAAAACAATTCGTGCCATTTATTACGAAAGTAAGTCCACATGTCATTCTATTGCCACGGGGATTGCTTGCTGAATTTTCAATAGATATATTTGCAAGAGCGACCAAGTTTTAATATTCTTCTAGTGAAAGCTCTTAGGAACGTATTTGTCATTTCCAGGCTTCTTCAACTGATAGCAAAACTCGTGCAGATGATTCTAGCCAGGTGCCAAACACAAAATTCGATACCAAAGCATCTGACCTTCTTACCCGCGATTTAAAGGCCACTGGTACCATATGCTCAGTACAGAAATCTTGTGACTCAAACATCTTGTGACGACCAGCGGTGGGAAAGACTGAGATTTATGAAAGTTTAATTCCAAAACAACTCTTTGGTAAGCCCATTTATTTTCTCAGTCAAATTGTGCTCTGAATGTTTTCGCCCACAACTTGTCAACGATGGGTCAAACCTGTTCAATGTTTCGGTTGGGCATTCCGTTGGCGGAATGTCAAATTGATATTGTTGTATTTAAGATGATTTGTCGGCCGAACTCATTAAAGAAGGAGCCAGACAACGCCTTGAAACTACAACAGAACTTCTTAGCAAGAGCACAGACAGCGTACATTGATTGTAGATCTTGTCAAAGATCGCCTCGCATCGTGTAGAGAAGATGAGGAAACTAATATTGAAGATACCCGGGATGATGTTGAAATGAAGAAAACCGAACTCAAGGAGTCAGGTTTGTAATGTTAAAACAGATCGGCCATTGTTCGCGCATTTACGAAATGAACAAATTATCTGCCTGCATTTTAGACAGCGCAGAACAAAAGATGCTGCTTACAGAACACGGCAGATCTTCACCCTCGTCGATTTTATTACAAGATTCCGGTCAAAAGTTGAATCTTGGTTCGGCATTTGTTCAACAAACTCGATATTTGAGTCGTAGGCCGAGATATGGACCAAGCGCTTTTATGGTAAGAATTTCTCTTCAAACTCGCTTTGCATGAAATTTATTTCGTGCAAGAACAAAAACGACCCCAACGAAGAGACGGTACTGTACGCTTTTTCATAGATGATTGAGCGAAAATAATTGTCAAAATTTTCCTGTTGAAAATCTCGCACTGCTATGATTGCCGTAAATACGAACCCTCATTTCATTCTCCTCCTGACGTATGGGATCTTATATAACACACAAACAATTACACTTCTCGTCAGGTATTCCTATTATTCAGTCCAATACATCACATACAGCAAAAGAAGAATTGTTTTTTTAAGATGATATATTTTTCATGGTTATCGTTGGGGTCCATTGTATAACGTTGTTGACGAAGAAGTAGAAAGCAGTCATTTAAAATTCCTCGCTGCGTCTCCAGGTGAAATATTTCTCTTTTTATTTCACTTTAAATTTTTGAAATATCTCCAAAAGCTTATATTGTCTTATTACTGGTTCCTTGCAGGAAATTTAACCGAAGATGTGTAGAGATTTAACTGCAATATTTCCTACAGCGGTCTACTTCATGCAGTCATCCAAGACGTAAGTTGACAATTTCTTATTTTGTACTTTTCTGCAGACAAAATCCTGTGTAGAGAATATTATTGCATTTTTACTGAGTTTTAATGTTCCGTCAAAATCTGGATTAAGGCTGTTTTCCACTCACGTGTTTTTCATACGCACGTTAGTTTTCTGCATATTTTAGTATGCATTAGTTGACCTAGATTTACAACAATAATCGTTATAAAGGAAGCGAGAATAATTTAAATTGGCAGATTGAAGCTTATTATAATCATAACCATGTACGTACGGACTCGAGTTTACTTGATAGTCGATAGCGTCGACAGCAAATGACATTGAAACGTTTGTATGAAAATTTCGAAGTCCTGACAATATAATTAATATCCCGTAGGTTATTTCAAGCAAATATTTGACTAGCGACGTCGAACAAGGCCAGTTAACCGCGTCGTGGATCGTAAACTGACCTCAATACAGAAAGTGGGGACAAAAAGTCCCCACTTTAGCTAAAATACAAAACATTTTGTTCTAGGCCTCTCAGTTCCCGCCTCGCCGCGTATAAGGAACGTTAAGAGGCCTAGGGACTACGCTGCGGTAACTCTGGTTGCTGAGTTGACTGGGTCCGAATCCATGAAATGGTAGATTTGAAATTTTCTCGCCAGAAGTACGGCTGGAATATTAAGTCTTTTAAACTCCAATATATATTTCAAACGATTTTAAATATTTTGTAAGGACTTTTCCCGGAGAATAAAGAAAGACTTATCATTAATGCCATCACAATGCTCATTGCTCACGAAGGTATATCTTTGCCAATAAATATATTTAGTGTTCAACCCTAAAATATACATATTCTGACTGCTATTACCTTCACAGGTGTTCATTATATACATAAAATAGTTAAAATGTCTCGTCTATTTGCAGGAGACCAAAACAAAATATCAGATAAAGATCTCGAAGCACTGTTTCACGCTTTGAGACATTAGGTTGGATCCAAAGCAGGTTTCACAACGCTCACTAGGTGAGAAAAGTTTATCTTTAACCATAACACACGCTGTTTACTCAACCAGCTCACTTTCTCTAGACCGTGTTTCTGTTTTGTTTTTACAGCTTCTATGAGAAGGTTGGTGTGAAAACTGTGAAAGCTTTGAAGAGGAATAATGAAGCCGCGACTCACGCCGCTGTCGACATGCTGTGTGCTCTGATGCAGGTAAAGAGAGGGCTTTCCTTTAAGCGGCCAAAATGGTCAGACCGGTCATATTTAAATTTAAAATAGAGTATTTCGTTAAGAATATAGTTGCGAAATTTCCGAGCTAGACAGATGCAAGTAACGATATACTTGAACGCAGAGTTCTTGAAACACTCTAAAATACCAGTAATCTGTCTGTACCGAGATCGACAATAGGACCGGTCTGGCCGTTTTTTCCGTATAAAGGAAAGCGCCAACACTTTAACGATGAATTTCCTGGTAATATGTTGCTAAATCTGTCACTGTCATTAGTGTTACCCCTTTAACTTGCAATCCACATAAACTCAGCCAACTTTGAAATCTGAATGTTAACAGGAACCAATTTTATCGAAACCAATTCTGTTTTTTTATATAGCCAACGCACGATAACTATGACATTCGACAAGAACAGATAAACAAAAGCTCTTTGTTATCCTCTGAAAAATTTCTAAGCAGTTTGTTGGAAATTCTCACGATAAATGTGGTAAGATGTGCGGTGTTGGTTGCCTATAATCTATGATGAACCCTTGCATTTTATTTTTCCATCCCTCTTGTATGTATATAGCTTTGTTTTGGAAGAGAAATTCCCTTGCAAAACCCAGCAAGTGATTCGTAGCAACTGCCTTTCTAATTTGAACTACCTTTCTAACTAAACACAAGAAATAGATTAACCATGAAAACTTTTCTTCTATATTCGTTCTACTGGGGTTTTAGTTATAAGTAGATTGCTTGATTTTCTGACGTTTGCTCTGTGTCCTCCTTACAGGTTTGTTCTAGTTGCTTTGCAATATATTAAAAAAATACCGGAGTGAAGTTGGACATTCATGTTAAACTAATAGTAAGGTGTGATTGCTTCCAATATTTTGAATCAACTCATGTAGTCTGTTACAATAAATCGACTATTGCATATTCCTCTTAGTGAGACAACAGATGATGAACAGTTTGGGAAATTACTGGAGAAAGTTGCAAGTATGCTACAAAGAAATTTGAGGAGCTTTTCATTCAACTTGTCTTCTTGGTAGTTTATGGCTCTTTGACTGAGGTTGAGAGTTGATTAAATAGCCTTTCTCTCTTTACCTTTTTGGTGAAGTTTACCACGTCCACTAGCTTGACCCATGCATAGGAGCAACTCATGAAGTCTGTTATTTGTTTGTCTAGAAATGGGTCATTGCATTTATCGATTGTTCCAGGTAGGTTTACGAAAAAAAAATAATAGTACCAATTTTACCATTTCTTCGCTTATGTATGTTTTACTATTGCCCCGCTAATGGTTCTTACCAATCGTGGTTTTGAATTCGTTCCTCAACAATTTCAGCATCCGTCGACAACAATTGTGAAAGGTGCTGGCATGGTTCTGAAGGCGATAATCGAGGTACGTTTTATTCATTCATTCATCCATTGAGAATTTTCTGCCTTTGACGAACGTCATTTATAACGCTCTGCATTTTTTTACCCGTGATGAATGTACATATTAGTTCAGTTGATATTTAAGAGGTTTTAAAAAGTCTTAATTTTGAGAGGTATTATACACACTTCAAATCAAGCCAGGAACAGATGACGGAAAATGAGTGAACTATAGATCCTCCGGCAGGAATCGAACCTACGCTTTTGCGATGCCGGTGCAATGCTCTTGTCACTGAGGACGTACAGTTGACTCATTTTTCCATCAACTGTTCCCTGCTTGAATTTGAAGTGCGTATAATACCACTCGAAATTAAGACCCTTTAAAACCTCAAGAATATTCCTGCATCGTGTGAAGTGCCTAAAATCATCTGTTAATATTTAGTTAGAACTTCACTTTAGGAAGCTGATGAAGAAACCGCGGCAAAAATACAAGTTCTGGCGCTTGCCGAGGGCGCTCTACCAAAACGCTTACGCATGGCCATGTTTACGCAAAGCACTGATAGACGTTCGCTATTGAACAGGTGCGAATTAGTGTGATTAATTAACAAATTGTTGCAGAGGTATAGCCTCTATTCCATCCACAGGACCTGAGTTGTATTTTAGCAACATTCTCAGATTCATCTTAAAACTTGTGATTTTATAATCCTCTATATACTAGCCATCTGTAAATAGTTCAATTGAGACTAACAAGCATACTCCATAAGTAATTTATAATCATTATTGTTGGCATAGCATCATCCAACAGCAATGGCATTACTTGCGAGAATAATGTTCGTATTAAAGTAGTTATAGTTTTTAATGTCTAAAATATACAAGAAAGTTTAAATGCGAGATTTCCTGTTCATAATTTTTGGTTCATAAACAATTATGTAATAAATTTGAATACGATTTTCACAGCCTGCTGGTTTGCTCTATTACCTTGAAAGCCCTGACGAAGTAAGAAATCTTTGAAAACTTTTTTGCGAGGGCCATTATTTACATAAACCCATTGAGGTGATTCTGACTAACCAATCGTATTCATGACTAAGTGGTATCAACTGCTTTGGTAACTAAACTCCATCATTCATCCTTAAACTGTGCCAACTGCCCCACTGAGGAAATAATTAAATAGTAATTCATTCAGAAGTGTAAAACCTTTTTGTAAAGAAACAATTTTGTTGGAAAGTTTTTATCTTTCCTTCAGCCACCAGAGACTGAAGAAGATCGTTTATCAATTCGTGACAATGTAAAGCTTGCAGAAGTACGTTTTAAATCAACAATCGTGTTCCAAAATTTCATAATGCATGCTTGCATGTACGTATAAGCCTGTTATTTCACGCGTTATACTTGTGTCTTAGAGCTCTGGAAAAACGAGGGGAACGTTGAGGAATCAACTTGAAGGATATCTCTCGCATTGGAGGACAAAAATAGGATTCAAATCCAGGAAAGATGTGAGAATTTAAATCCAGTTTTTTTATTACAAGTAAGTGTTCATATTAAGAAAATGGGAAAATGTTCTAGTCGTTTGAAAGATGAAAAAGCAATGATATTTAAGCGGATCTTTTTTACAGATTCAGTCAAGATCTGACAGCGTACAACCTGATTTGGATATACAAGGTGAGTCTCGAAGTTAAGGTTAGTTTCCGTTGAAAATATAGGATATGGAAATGTAATGGAGGATTTCCTGTCGCTATGAGTATAACAAGACAAATTCAATAGTCCTGACCTCTTTCTCTAAACTGTTCTCGTAAAAGAGTATGAAACAATTTCTTATGTTTTCAATGTGACAGACGCGAGAGGAACTTCTGGGGCACTCGAATCTGATTTGCACGCATTTGCAATGAAAAAGATCTGAGTGGAAACTACATTGTCTTTTGGAATCACCTTTAGTTTGAAGTCCTGTATGAATGTTTAGCTGATGAGCTGAAATAGGTTAGTGATAAGCCTAACTGCTCTAGCTTTTTAACAGTTCTTCATAAAGCGTCCCCCCCTTATTCCTCGATAGGAATCAAACTCAGTAACGTATCTCTGCTATCAGGTGACTATTATTTGAGAGTCTTGTTGGAACAAAACGACGAGGAGACGCCGATAACAAATGTGTGAGTCCACGACATTTATCTGTCAGGGTTTGCAAATATTCAAACTACTTTCCATGTGCTTTTCTGTCTGGCTTCCCCCTATTCTCTATATTGCTGCACAGTTCACGTAATGTTATTTGTCCTGCAGAATGTAGTAGAGAAGTATAGAATCATGGATGAAACCATTCAAGATTCGATCGACTTTTCTATTTTGTTTTCAGGCTCGAGTTGTCTAACGATCTGTATCACTGATTCCTATTGACAACTAAACCAACTATGAAAGCAATGTGCCTTCAGGTGAGGATGTCGTTTAGCGGGAATGTAGCCATGTGTAGCCTTCGAAGAATGAATTAAACAAATTGGAATATTTCATTCACAGGCGATGACTAAAGTTTATGGAAAATATCACGAAGAGATTGGAGCTTTTAATGACACCAAGCTAAGGATCATCTGTTATTGATCCAGTGTTACTGCAGGAGCCTGAACTAAACTAACTTTATTCATACTGTTTCGTATTTTTAGCATTTACATGAAAATGGCATCACTAACAGGGATTGGAAGGTAAGCACGCCCTAATTTATTTATCAATACTGTCTTTATATCCTAAACTTTAACGACCATAATTTAACTTTTTCTTCTTTAGCCAGAAAATGTTTTATTGTGTTCCTCGTATGATGAAACGTTTATAAAGGTTTGTGTCGGTTGTGTATTGAACTTGTGTTTAAATTGCCCTTTAAATTGTCTTTGAAGAAACCATTCGATGTGACCATTGCCAGCAAATCCTGCAAGTCACTATAATCTCAATTCCGAGTTTTGTCCGTGATTTCGTTTTACGAAAGCAGAGCGCATTCTGCAAACGTTTTAGGTTCAGTTATTTCTCATTGTTACAGATCTCAATGATAACAATTAATTTTTTAGATCAGAATTCCTATATGGAAACACTCTGTGGTACACCAATTTACCTCGCTACCAAAATGTTAATCCCGTAGCCTGAAGAACGATCCTACAAGAAATCGTGTGACTGCTGGAGCCTGGGAGTTATACTATATGTTTGGTATGCCATATACTTCAGTTTACTCAAATTCACGTAGTGAACACGATTTGTAATGAAGCTGGAGGTAGCTTAACCTCATTTCAAAATTGGAGTACGTCACTGAAAAGTTAACGTCTTTTAGACTTTCCGGATCTTCTTTATTTTCAAAGCAGGCAAATAACCCATTGGAGAAACAAGTCAAAGAAGGGTCGTATAAATTTCCGAACAACCTCTGGAAGAATGTTAGCAGTGAAGCTAAGGATCTTATAACAAAACTGCTTACTGTTGGTCACAGAAAATGCATCACGGTTTCAGAAGCTCTGGAACATCCTTGGATGAAGGTGATGATGAAATTACTAACCGCCTTATAAAACCCCGCATCTAAGATTTTTCAAAATCGGCTGACCTTTTTCGTCTGAAGTCCCAGCTTTTTCGAATTGTTAGAATTAGTTTGGTTGAAGTTTAGAACTGATACAGCTATCCAGCATAAATAAAGTCAGTTTAGTTCAGGTTTCCTCCTGTAGTAACACTGCATCAATACGGGATGACCCCTACTGGACCTCCATAAAGGACAATTTAGAACTGATAGAACTATACGGTATAAATAAAATTAGTTCTGTTAGGAGAGAAAGCTTTTAAAAGTGTTAGATTGATCCACGATTTAACAAGTTTTTTTGTCTTTTGTAGGATAAAGAAATGATAGAAAAAGCAGAAAAAATGATAAAACCGACCGTGGATGGAAGATCAATGTCTATATTATAAAAGGTATGTTGAAAACTACGATACTTGTCCCGTTCTTCCGTCCAATGACCCTTATTTTCAACTCGCAATTGCAATGAAACATTACATGTTTGCAAGTTACATCGAAATTTAACCAGCTTTCCGAAACAATCTCAAGGCGCTGTTACACTACGCAACTTTCCTTGCAAATTGCAAAACCATTCTACTCCTGAGGCATCTAAAGTTGTCAAATACGAACATCTATTACGATCTGCTAACGTTTCCTTAGTATTTCGAACACTCTTTACAAATTAACATCCTTCGGAATTATAATTGCATTGCAAGTTGTAAGGAAAATTGCATATTGTATAGTAGCGCCTTCAGTAAAGTTGAAAACTCACCGTGCAATGAAACATTGCATGTCGGCAAGTTAAAAGGCAGAAAATAACTGTCACCGTACATGGTGAAGACTGGCCGACGGTCACGTTCAGCAGACGAGGCTCTGCGAGCAAATAAATTACTCAGTGGCGTAGCTAGCACGACAATTTAGCAGCATGACTGAAAATGCTTCATGTAAGATCACATCACTAGTTATTCCGATAAATAAAAGAACAGGGGCCGGTTGTTCGAAAGGTGGAAAAGTCGCTATCCAACGGATAACTCACTATCCAACGGATAAGTTTTATCCAGCGTGTGATTTGGGTTGCACGAAGCTTGTATAACTTTATCCAGAGGATAAAAATCGCTATCTACCGGATAAATTTATCCAAGGTCCGGAGGTGGTTTAAATCCACTATCTAGTGGATAAATTCAAAGATACAAGGTAACACTGTAAACATTTATATAAAATAGGACAAAAATGCAATATTCCTCTTACTGTGTTTCAACAAACTAATACACATCATGATTGTATTCACTATATATTAAAAATGTTTTCGAAGTGCAATTTGTCGCAGCAGCGTTTCACGTTGCCTACACATTCCGTTCGACCGGCGATTTTTTGGACTCCTCGCATTTATAACAGGTGGTAAATTTACTATACGCTTCTAATCAGTTTATAAACGCGAATATGCAAAGAAAGATTCAACCTATTCCAAGGAAACTTGCTAATATCTAAGTAATTTCATTCACGAACATTAAAATAGTGTTTCTAAATTTGCTATTGGACCGAAAGGCAAAGCGTTGCAAGGTCAAGGAATAAAATTGCAATGTGTTTAATTAATAAAATCACTATGATGTGAAGTGCAAAGTTCGAGCAAATCACTTGTTCAAGCCTTTTCCATTCAGTAACTATACTCGAGCATTCGTAATGATTATGAATTCAATGTTGTAAATGCTTAGCAACAGCTGACGTTGTGGTACGAAATTTCAGAATAATACTGTTTTCTTCTGGTAAATTTTAACTTATCTATTGGGTAGCTATCACTTCACTATCCACGCTTCCTGCAACGCGTTTTTATCCAATGGATAACTATCCAGATTTATCCGTTGGATAGGACTTATCCGTTGGATAAGTTATCCATCTTTCGAACAACCGGCCCCAGTTCCATACCTATACTTTTGTACGTGTGAAACTTTTCGCTTGATTTTCTTTTAATTGTGAGAATCCGACCGTGCAGCAAACATTGAAATAAAGCGATAACACTAAACTTGATTGTGATAGCCCTGAGTATATACCGCTATAATAGCTTTGTTCCTCATAATGATATGCTGGATTCCTCGTCCAGGTATAACTTCTAAAACACGCCTTATTTTTACTTGTATTCCAATGCACCTAAGTTAGTAAAAAACCTGACAAACCCGCTGGTAGGGTGTAAAGAATTTATTTCTAAATCAAAAACTCGCTCTTACATAAGCCATTTATTGAAAAATTTTCGCTATATATTTCAGTCAGATGGATCTCTCAGTCATTTCTCATTCCTTAGTGAACAAATAGTATTTCAGTGAATTGCTAGAACATACCTGAAAAACAGCTATAAACTTCAATTCTCAAAGATATGTTGCGTACCATGTCTTTGGATGAATGCGGATGTAAAGCGCGGTTACAGTTGGTGATAGGACATTTTCCACCAGCGAGTCTCTAATGAAATGAATAATTTGTTAAACAATTAATCTTAATCACACATTAAAAGTTATATATGACCGCATGGAAATGATGTGATGCATATAACGTGACAGGGTAATCTGTAGAAGCCTTGCTTATTAATCCAGCTAACCCTGACTAGTCCATTTATTTTGTAATGATCGAATTTTTGCCCGTCGGAACTACAGGACACAGAATAGGTCTTCACCCACTAATTATAATCACGACGACTTTGAGTGAAATCGCTCCGACAAACATCTTTCTTGCCGAACGCATTTGGTCCTGGTTATTTTTCCGTGCAGACCAGGAAGCTGCCTCATTTAAGCGACCATGTCCTGTCGACTTATCCGCATTCCCAACACTTGTTGCTATTATCTGGGATGTTATGTGTCTTCAGTACGTGGGCCAATAATTAGTATCAATTATCTTCTGGCACCAAAACACCATCGAACAATCATCAACAAAAATGAAATGATAATGCATATAATTTTGCCATACACGGCTCCTCCAGAATTGAAACCAGTCGAGGTACAGCGTTATTTCCATTGATTTTGTGAAATCTTTACTTGGGGGTTAACATCGAATTTTATCACATTCCCATATAGGGGAATTACTGAATAAAAAAATAATGTCCAACAGTCCTAATATGACATAATAATAAACTGAACATATACCATGTAGCCTGCAATATTTACCTTGCTTGGTATGTCAGTCCATCAAATCCATGTATGGCACAGCGATGGATGGAGGTGTAGTCAGTGATAAGAGAAAGGTAATAATTGTTAGCAACTCCTGGGTTGCCAACTTTATTTGATCTAAAATTGAAACACAAGGAACAAGTAAATTATTATATCATTGTCCAGGGTTGTGAGGTTATCAGCATTGTGATATCCCAGGTTCATGCGTACCGCTACCATGGGACAACATTCCTTAGCGAACAAATAGTATTTCAGTGAATTGCCAGAACATACCTGAAGAACCGCCATAAACTTCAATTCTCAAAGATATTTTGCCGTACCAATTCGACTCTATATGCCATAGAATCTACAATTGAGATTACAAGAACATAACTATCACACAATTGAAACTATAATTGTATATGAATCACAAGGGCCTATACAGTATAGTAACAGCATGTATTTTTGACTTCTATAACACAAGAATATACAGAACAAAATGCAGGTTGTTTTCTTTCATATTCACATAATACCCCCAACCCCTGACAGTTACATATATATTGGTAAATGCAATTACATAATAGGAAAGGGAGAAAAAAAATCTATTTTTTATAACACCAGTGAAATATTGTGTACGCATAATACTTAGCGCTATGACCCATGCTGTCATGCTTCCATCACCAGATATCATGAAATCATCTTGGTTTTTTAATGTTGAAATTAATCCGTTTAATTTAAAAAGCACAAAAATACCACCAAAATATAGCTCGAAAATTTCTAATCAAGAAATTAATCAATACTGCTGTTAACCTGACACTGCAGTGCAACTCTAAAAATCATATCAAATTAACAGGATTACAAAATGGAAATATAACTCGCCTTTGGAATTTCGTTATTTTCTTCGTTATTTTTTATCCTGTCGTCTTTTAACCGTTACATATAAACTGTAAAGGCATTAGTTATCTTTTCTGATAGGATTTAAGTCAGGATGGGCAGAAAAACTCGAAAAATATAGATTTTTTTATTTGTTATTGTGTATAGCGAGGTGTTGCTCAGCCGCATGCACAAGTGGTTGTCGCGTGAGGTTAGAGGTGTCAAAAACGTAATGTTGCCTACCCCGTGGGGGTAAAATAAGCCCAGAAATCGATTTGTGGGTAAAATTTTCCCTAGAGGTCATAATTGTCAAATTTTCGCTAATATGGTGATAATTATATGTACATTTCGGGTTTCCGTTTGTAAACACATTAGTTGGAAATATCACTACAAATCGCCAAAGCAACTGTATTTCGAGTAAAATATATGAAAATATTGATCCCAATGTAAGCTACAAATATTTGGAGGTTTTTAGGCGAGATTTTTGGAAGGCTTTGCGTATTTTTGCTTCTCTAACATTCAATTTAAAAAGTACAAGTTCTGCAATAAATATCTTGGCTTATAGGAAAGCTTTTGAAATGAACTAAAGTTATACAAATAGGTAAATGTTTTTTCTTTAAGATAATACAATTTCTAGTTGAATTGATAAAACACTTCCAGATAAAACCGAAATTATCTGTGTGCGCCGTTTACGACCGGACAGCAATGAGTTTAGTGGTCTCATATTTATTAAAATGGGTGAAGTATTCGCAGAGTAATCACAAGTTTAAATGAGCTTACCACTTTGAAATATCCTCTGATCGGACGTCTAACTGAGAGGATCCCTTAAACATCGAGAATACTTCATTAACAAGTGCCGCATTCTGTCCTGTTTGAGAAGGTACAAGAACTTCGTCTTGCGTATTGGTTACTCTTTGCTCCGTTGGAAGTTCCATTCTGTTGTATGAGGACAACACTTGTAGTTGGTGTGATGAAAGGATGCAGATTGTCCGTTGGATGTTGTGCTTTTGTATTTGAGACGGACCACATTAGATATCAGCGCAAAATTGACACATTCATGGGATTCGAACCCATGAACTCCTAAAAAGGAGTATCCGCAAAATGTGTTCTTTGTGTGGCCAGGAAAAAGAGAGAGCTACAGGGCTTCTCCCAAACCGACTGGCAGACAATACGAAACGTAGAGGACAAGACAGTACAACACAACACAACACAAAACACACAACCGACGACACAACATCCAACAACCCACAACCCACTAACTCTGTAGCTGAAACGACAAAAAATATGGTGAGTTGTTCCTAGAAAATGAAGCATCACAATTAGCATGAAGGCAATTGCTGGCTGGGGTTTAACTGACGGAATGGATATGGGGTGGCTTCTTAGGGTTGGATACTGAAACTAAACTACGATCGTCTTTGTCTGAAAAACACAAAAAAAAATTATTAGTAGCTCCCTAGAAAACGAAAAGCAAAACACAGTTAGACAAGCAGTGAGCCGTGTTTCCAGATACGGGGACAGAGATTCTTAGCTAACAGCGGGGCCACGGGGTCTACTTCTATTTAAAAAATTAATTATACATACCTTGATCCTACCTAAAGAAAGAACTCACTTACCTGAGAAAAACGGTCGCAGACGGCTCTGTTTTATAGCCTGTAGGCTCTTGCATAATTCAGCAAAATTAAGACAACTTGATTGGTTATTTCTGTACACAGGTCAATTTGTCATTGGTCAAATTTTGTACTCCACGATTGGTTCAATAAAAACCAATCAGATTGGTTAATCTATATTCAAAATTTGATACCGTTTCTTTGATATTTGCAAGGTGATTGCACAACAAATGTTCGATTTCACACGTTTTGGAGCATATTCCAAGCCAATGTATCACAGTATGAGTGTATTTGTTCGATTATTTCTCTCATGAAGTTCACAAGAAATTACAGTTCAATCATTATTAAAAGGCTTTATTCCCCTACCAGCTTTAGAACCCCATCGAACAGGAAAGTCGGAATTTAAAAGGCAAGTAAATCTTTCAAACTGTTGTAGCACTTGAATTCTGTGGTACATTTAACTACTGAACCTTTCAGAATATTTGTAGAATTGGGCATGGCATGGAATAATAGTAAATATAGCAAACTGACAAATTCGCAAATGTAGTAAATTTCAAGGCTAAATATTGCAAATTCCAGTGGAAATACGGCGTTTTACCGCTATGCATACATAGCTATTCACAGCTACGATATTCACGTGTTGTATATATTCAATATTACACATCAAAGCGGCCTAATTCTTTGGATATTGCCCGAATGCAAACGAAAACCGGTTGCAGTGGTTTAGCTCACATATTCAGGATTATTTTGATATCTTTAGCGTCAAAATCAAGCCTTTAGAAGATTTTTGCCCATTTTTTATTTAAACATACCTGATGATATGATATATCGCATCACCGGCAATAATATTTCACAATAATAAATATTTCGGGCCAAAAGCCGAAAATCTGACCTAGGTCCGATTCGAGCTTGCCTTAAGCACGTGATTAGCAATGATTATCGCTTAGAACTTATAAAATGCTCTTTCTTTGATTATTTTGCACATACTACACCAAGAATTACTCAGAATTAAAACAGAATGATAACATGTCAAATTCTAGACATTTTGAAGACAACAGAGACCAAAAAAGCGAAAAAATATGGAATTTCCAAAATATATCTTGCAATGGGTGAGTAATTTCAGATAACAAAGCAAGCTATTATTTTAATTCTTATTTTCACGTATAATACAAGTGCAGGTTATAACTATATGCTGGTTGGAATATACTATTCAAAGAATCGTTTTAACCGCTATCGTTTACTGGTATTCCGGGGTCTTTAGCCCAAATACTTGCTGAGATATTTAATGTTTTTCTTCTGTGCGACAATATTGTCAGGAGTAATAGCCTAATAGGGACCAGACGGGAATTAGATATTATAGTACTTGTATATAATAATTGTAGGAAAAAAATATTCCCTGTGATATATCTTCATAGGAAAAAGTATCAAAACGGATTATTTTCAACATTAAAAAACCAAGATTATCTGATGATATCTGGTGATGGCAGGTATGACAGCATGGTTCTTAGTGCCAACTACTTCGCAGGGCCACGTGTTATGCCTACACCATATTTTGCTGTACAGTTCCATCATTCATTTTACACTGATGTTATATAAAATATTTTTTTTTATTCTCCCTTTCCTATTATGTAATTGCAGAACGAATATTCAATATATTAGTGTACCAAATAAAAACTCATTATGACAATGGCTATCGGACGTCTATTGCATCGGAGATACGACTTGTGGTAAGCCAAATTCAATGTTATTTCTTGCGATTTTTCTATGATGTCTTACATTGTTTTTTTGTAAAGATTCTTCAATGTTTTCTCAGTCTGCGAGCTGACAACGTCAAGGCCTTGTGCAAGACAAAAGTGGAAAAGTCAAATTCACTTCGTATGTTAATTGTTCTGAAAGGAAAACGTTGGTTAATGATGATAGTGCAAGACATGTCAGCTATTCTGCTTCCAAAATTCCTTTTCTTGTTAGTGTAATACATTCTCATTTTTGTTTTAGTTCTGCAGAAGATAAGACAACCGGGATTGTTTCACTGCCTTACAGCGAGGCGATGAATGTTATTCCTGTGTGCTTACAACAGGTAAACTTTTCTATCATAATATATCATCTGGCATTAAGTTTCGATTGAAGTTCAACTTTCTTCATTTTCTAGAAATTGGAATGGGAGGTGTTGGATGTTGTTCTGAGAAACTTTCCGGAGGCACTGCAAGATAAAAACTTGATACATTCTCGAAAGCACTACTTACGTTCAATATGTACAGTGTTATCTAAAATGGTAAGGGATGTAAAGTTGTGCACTTTTCACACCAAAATCATGAACTAAAAATTTTACTTTGCATTCAGGTTTGAAATTATGATTTTCTCCCTGGATTATTTCGCGTTCCTCATGATATGCGCCGACCTCATTTGTACGCTAGAATTTTTCCAGTACGGTTCTTATCATTCAGTTTTTTGCATCTATCATAATATCTTACCATAACTATACCAAAACCATACCATACCATAACCATAACCATACCACATCATATCATATAATCATATCATATAATCATATCATATAATCATATCATACCATAACTAACCATAACCAAATCATACCATACGATAACCATATCATACCATACGATAACCATATAATCCCAAAATTATATCACACCATACCATACCATGACCAAATCATGCCATACGATAACCATATCATACCATAATTATATCACACCATACCATAGCATAACCAATTTATACCATAATTATATCATACTATACTAATGATTTAATTGGATATTTTATTGTAACATGTGCAGGTATTAACAGAACTGTGTACGTACCACATTTTTATTGGGCAAGATGAACAGGTAAGAACCTGCTTCACTTTATTTTCAGCGGTTGTCTGTTCTCGCTTAAACGTTGTTGTATATTTCGTCTAGTTTTGTCTGATGCGTACTTTGGAGATTGGTTTGGTTGCTCATTCCACGACGTTAAGCGTATCTTGTCTCACCATATGTATGTTAGAAATGTCTTCAGTTATGGCAAGGTATGGCTACTTAAGATTGTCTGGAATTTGAGACGTTTTTTATGTCCATTAGCACTTTGTAAAAAATGAAGTTGATTTAAGTAATTGCAGCGTTTTTGAAGTTTATTACTTTGGAGATATTTGAAATCGTGCCTTGATAATGTGCTCAGTGAATTTACAAAAATGTTTTTCAATAAACTCCAGCCTAAATGTAACGTCTCTTGTTATGCGAGATACTCCTTCACAAGATTATTTGGGTAATAATTTCTAAATTTTTGTCCTTAGGCTGCTCCTAACATATCTGGAAAAGTTTACTAAACTTTCGCCAACGCCTCAAGTTGTCATACCACTGTTAGAATTTCTCTCTGGTATGTTTCTTGAAGTTACGTAAATTAAGAAATCTTTTATGAAATATCAATGTACCCCCTAAGGAGAGCTAGGTGTAATAAACACTCAATCGTATTCGACGAAAAGTTGCTAACATTCTTTTAAAACGTTTAAATAGCATTGTCAAAGCTTCGTGATTAGTACAAAAAATTCACAGCGATCCATTTGAAACAAGTCATTGGAATATGTTTGCCTCACACAGCATCATCGAGGTTTGTTTAACGCGATAACATCTCAAACTTTTTATTATTGGTTTTGTGAAATTGAATAAAATATAAACGAACTGATATGTTTCACCTTAGATACTCTCAATACACGGTAACTCTTGCTGATAATGTCATTTCATCCTGGTTTGTCAACTGTCCACTGTTGTTAAGAAAACAATTCGTGCCATTGATTACAAAAGTAAGTCCACATGTCATTCTATGGCCACGGAGATTGCTTGCTAAATTTTCAATAGATATTAAGAAGTGGTGTTTAAACTTTATACAGCTTAGGCAGTGTTGTTACATAAACTTGTCCATTTCATGTTACATAATTTTGCTTATATGCAAGCTCGTTTTCAATCATTTGTCCTTGTATTCCTTTAGAGTCTTAACAACGCAGATATATCTTCAGATGCTGCAAACCCATACCCTTAGTCACTAATCCCCCCACCAAATTCCATTCACTCCCAAACTCCCTTGAGAAATCAAAGGAAGACTCAAGCAACACACTTAGTTCAGAGATGATGGAAATCGTGGGTGATATGATGGTCAAATATACATTTTCTTCTTATTTGACCCAACCAAAAAGGTCTGTATGTTGGTTTCGTATTTTTCTGCACTGTGTTTCAGGGAAGATGACTATTTTGTTGTTTTTATAGAGCTGCAGTTGTTGAACGACTCCTGCGCAATGGAGCGTCAAGAAGTTGGTTGCTTGGCAATGTGTTGATCACGGTTACAGTCAACAAGCGGGCAACTTCGAACATGTCATGCGCATATTTTTCGGCAGGAAAAGTGTTTGTGTGAGATGATTCACTGCAGAAGGGCACGGAGCCTGAGGTTTTAAAAGTTGAGCTTAAGAGAAACAAAAACGAGGCCTCAATTAGTCAGGTAAGGAAAATTCTTTCAGTATCATTGTTTAAATTGGCATACACTGTATGCCCAGCGTATTCATGCTTAAACAACAAAATATATTTGCAAGAGCGACCAAGTTTTAATATTCTTCTAGTGAAAGCTCTTAGGAGCGTATTTGACATTTCCATTGATAACGACAGTAATATCGTGTGTTTGAACGTTAAAGATGAACTCAGGGATATTCTAAACAATACAAATTATGGCCCTAGAGTTATTTCCGATAAAAACCTGTCGAAGTTGGTTCGTCATATTGCAATGCATGTTAAATAAATTTGGTCAGTAACTTAGGGTAATTTAAATGTCCGGATGTGATATTGACGGTATACGAATGTTTTTCTTTTTAAGATTGCGTCAGTTATTCACCAAAATCAGAAGAAAACTACAGATACCTAGGCTGTAATTGGTTACAAAGAATACGTCAGATCAAGAGGATTCGAGCTAGAGTTTCTCATGCGGTACCGGAACAATGTAGGTCGCTAGACTTAAGGAAAGACGCTCGTAATATAATAGATTTTACAAAATATATCCTTTGGTAATTCTTATGAGTTGCAATAAAACCTTTACAATTGTTCATCCTTCACTGATGAGCTCAGAATGTTTCGTTATCACGTGGTCAATGCACGACTCTTGCCCTGGAGGAGGAACCCAATCCGGATATAAATGACTTTTTTATCTAAAGTACTTCACGGAAATGCCTTCAGTTGAAATATGAAGAAAGTCGGGCTGATGTTTCAAAGATTTTATGACGCGAAGTTGAATCTTGGTTCATCGTTTCTTCAACGAAACGGGCACTGATAAGACTTCACAGATAAGATATCACAGTGGAAGCCAGTGCTCTTTCGCTGTAGCTTGCCTAGCGGCACAGAGGTCTCAACAGATGGTAGGAAATGACAACAGAGAGCGAACATGATAAAATTTTTATGAATAAAATTATTCCGAAAATAACAAAAAAGATCAACCTGGTTGGGTGACATCTAGAGGTCTAATTTTATTCTTTCTCCAACTATGAGATTTGATGTGAGCCTCATTTTTGTTTCTTCTGTCCATCTATTATTTCTTGAAAACAAATACCATGAAACATGGTTCAAAATATTGAGACATTTTATAAGCACGATGTTTGTAGAATACTTTGCAACGCTTAACAAAAATCCGTAACTGGTATTTTCAATTTGTGTTTATAGCTTCAATCTCGTTCTACTGCAGTTTCCGATAGCAAAAATGAAAGGTAGGATAAATTAATTGTAATTTAAATTTTAATTTAAATTTGATGAAGTATCGTATACCTCAAAACCTTCAACACCACTTTGCTGGTATTACTAAATGACGCTCAGAAAACTTCGAAACATTAATTTTGCACTTTAGCGAGTTTCGAATTATGGAGTTTTTTATTGCTGAGAGAAGAAGCACTGGCTGAAGCCGTTGCTAGATCATTCCTCATTTTTTTCATTTTCAGTAATAATCAGTATTATTCACTCGCATATATTTATGTATCTTTCTCTCTGTAGTGGCATTCGCAAGTAAGTGAAAGGAGTGAGCCGTTTGAACCCGTTCTTACTTACGGTCACTTATTGAAAATTACTAGCTATACTATTTACAAAAAGTGCTGAAAGACTTCTCTTTAGGCCTCGACTGAAAACCATTATTCCATTGCACTCTTTCATTCATCTCTATAAAAAAAATCACTTTATATTTTGAAACATCTATGACATGAAGAGAAAGTGCAACATTTGGAGAGAAAAACTCACCAAGTGGAAAATTATCAAAGAAAGCCAAGTCAAACCTTCCCAACCTTAAAATTTTGCAACCCGTCACCAGAGTTGTCGATGGGAATTAAAACATTTGTTGAAGTTTGCAAGTCGATTGTATTGCTACAAATATCACGAACATTTTTTTTTAATTTGTTTTTATTCTAATATCCATTACTAGCTATACTATTTACAAAAAGTGCTGAAAGACTTCTCTTTAGGCCTCGACTGAAAACCATTATTCCATTGCACTCTTTCATTCATCTCTTTAAAAAAAATCACTTTATATCTTGAAACATCTATGACATAAAGAGAAAGTGCAACATTTGGAGAGAAAAACTCACCAAGTTGAAAATTATCAAAGAAAGCCAAGTCAAACCTTCCCAACCTTAAAATTTGCAACCCGTCACCAGAGTTGTCGATGGGAATTAAAACATTTGTTGAAGTTTGCAAGTCGATTGTATTGCTACAAATATCACGAACATTTTTTTTTTAATTTGTTTTTATTCTAATATCCATTCTACTTTACATATTTCAGTATAAAGTTGTTTTGTATTGACAAGCAATTGCTTTTGACTTACAGATGTGATTTACTACAATATTGAAAATGGCTTGAGACGAAGGTGGACTTGGTGGAGTTGTTGAGGATTATGCCATTGCAATGGCGACATAATTGATGAAATCAATGGCAAAAAGAATTCTTTAGTCCACTAGAGTCGTGTTAGAGTACCATGTTTAGAAGGCGCTTGCGACGGACGACGAAAAACAGCGATTAAATTTGCAAAATATGGCTGAAATTGTGTTTTAGTGGGGGTTAAGTGAAATGAAATATGTCGTATCGCAACAAAACATCGTTATTTTTTTGGAAATTTATAATAAATATATTAAAAGCATTTTTTTCATAATATGGCGAACATTTTTAGAAAATAGAAAAAATTAGACTTTTCCGGGTGAATCAGTAATTTTATGCCTAATTAGCAGTTGACCTGGAATGGTAAACATAATTTGCTTGTAAAATATAAAACTGATGATAATTTCACCCTCCAGTGACCACCCCTAAAAGCAACCATTCTGAACCATATAAGCAATTCAGAAAGACTGTAGCTTTGATAATTCAGGATTTAGAGCTATGGCGGTTATGACCGCCATGGTCATTTTACTCTAAAACAATTGAGATAACCTGTTTTGCATGAAATGCACACAAACTCCTTTACAGGGCCTTGACTAGTAAATATACCTGAGTTACACGGGCTGTTGATATCACAATTGTTTATCTCTTCACGCACTTGCAATAAATCACATCATTAGCAGGGGATGGGTTAACTTTGCAATTCCGGACTTGACTTGATATGTTCATATCAGAGAGATGTCGGTATTGGAGAGGTACATATTAAGACATGTTTACATTTTCAATTGCTGCTGCCATCTTCTTCTTTTGATATATGTGAACGAGTAGATAAGTTATGGATTTTTCTGATAACAGCACCGATTTCATGTATTGAAATGCAACGCTCAATACCCTACACACAACTAGTAGCGTAGTAAAATTCAAGATAAATGGTACGATAATTTATTCAGCTTTAGAGAGATTACATGTTCTGACGTTTTGGGTTCATTACGAGAGCTAAATCCCAACAAGGCTACAGGACCCGATATTATACCTCCTATTGCTTAACGAAAGATAGCAGAAGAAGTCTCTACTATGCTTAATGCTAGCCTCCTCCGCAAGCATATCTTATGTATTAATATTAGGCATTTATATTTCGCTTGGGTTAGCTGTGTCGGGGAAGGCGAGGAAAAAGTGGGAGAGATCAGCAATTTTTTTTCTCGCTCCCCGACAAAGCTAACCAAAGCCAATTATAAATGCCTAATATAAATACATAAGAGATGCCTGCGGAGGAGGCAAGCTTAATGCATTATACAATAAAGTAATCCGACATGGAGTGTGACCGTTGGACTGGAAACGGGATGAATGGATTTCAGTGCACAAAAAGGGCGATCGCCTTTCCAAAACCAATTAGAGCACCGGTTACCATACTGATAACCGTTGACAAAATTTTCCAGCATCTTCTTTGAAAGCAATTGAGTGAACTGACGGAAAAGATCTTTGACAACTTTAATTGGTAAAATACGGAAATATAGCCATGCCAAATTGCCATATTTTGTATTTCGCGCGGAAATTGAGTAACTAATTTAGTTACAAACTTCCAGCCGTAAGATTCCGGCTTTTCTCTATCCTTGTTTTAAAGATCCCGGCTTTTCTCATTCCCTGTTATAAAAATTTCGGCTCTTCCCATTCTTTGTTTTTAAGATTCCGGCTTTTCTCATTCCTTGATTTAAAGATTCCGGCTTTTCCCTTTCCTTGTTTTAAAGATTCTGGCTTTTCCTATTCCTTGTTTTATCGTCCCCCGTTCCCTTCCTCGATTCCCCGTAACTGGTTTTAAGGCTAGTTTCCACTCAGGAAAAATCTCCTTTGGATCGGAATGGACAGTAAAATTTCTTTTGTCGCTGAGTTCTCAGGCGGCGTTTATACAAAAGAAACTTTTCCGTCCCCTCCGATCCAAAGGAGAATTTTCCTGAGTGGAAACTAGCCTTTAAAGATAGCCCTTTTCCGCCCCTCCCTTGCATATGAACTAACCGCTAATTAAAAATTTTTGCGCTGTCACATGACCAGCCTTAACCAGGGTTTTCGCCGCAGCGTGGGTCGTGGAGCGTAGGAAGAATAGCCTGGCCTGCGAAGTTGGAATATGTCAATGTACACACACACCCGAATTACGAAAATTGCACTTGTCAGCAAATCGTCACAAAGGTTTAGTAAAATGTCACGTACCCTCAATATTCCATTATGAATAGGAAAGTTTACTTGAACGAGATCCGCATGTCTTCGGTTATTTGATACAAAAATCAATTCATATGAAGAAACATTGGCGTTGAATTAAAATCGTATCATCATGCACATGGGATAGAAACTTCGTCATAATTGTTAAGTCGTTTTTTGGCTTCACCGAAAAAATAAGCCTGGAAAAATTTCGCATAAAACGATAGACAAAAACATGATTATCTTTAATTTAATTTCAAGATCAAAGAACGTTTTTTGGATCAATATTTAAATATAAGTTACGCTTGTGTTCCTTACAACGGAAACAAGACCACGTGAATGAAACAGCTCACAAATTTTATAAATCTAGCAACATCTATTGTTTGCTTTACTTTAGTTTATTGAAAGGTTCCTGTTACTGTTTCAGGAAAGTAGCGGTAGTATATTTACTTTGTTTTAGGCAGAAAATGGTTGTTTATAACAATTGAGTCTCATCATAGGTAAGTGAAGTTTCCTTCTCTTACAACAACAATAGGGCCATTATGGGATACCAGATATGGATACTGCAAATACACAACTTTACAAAAGAAGGTAAGAGTTTCCAGCTTCCCGCCTGCTTCAGGGTAGCGCAGAAAGAAATAGGAATTTTTTCCCCTACCACGGTTAGAACCAATATTTTACAAATAACTTAGTGAAATGCCACTCTGACAACTTTATGATGGTCTGGGACTTTTATATTTGAACTGCCGTATGATCGTTTGCTGGTATCATGATTTCATTCTGCTGGGAAATACTCAATGAAAATGCCTCACTTTAGTCGTTGTCAAATTTGTATTTCAATTGACACATCTTGTTACAAACATACACATCAGGCCTCTGTGTTGGATGATGATGATATCATCGTCTTTGCATATTGCGATTCTAACTACAGAAGATATTTTGTCCTCGAGCAAATCTAATTTGTCTTCTGCTTTTACATTGTAATTCTCGTTCAATATCGTCAACAGGAATCCTTCACCAGTATGTTTTTAGCACGTAAACATTGTTATTGATATCAACAGAAAGGGCCATTAAAATATTGCCCGTAATTTCAGGTAATTCAATCCGTTTAATTTTTCCTTCCTCCTGGATAATCATGATTTTCTAATAAGGCGGAGTACGAGGGAAAGTAAGAACATCCCCTGACTTTTCACAGCATATGGAGAAGCTCTTTTTTTTCATGAAGGGTCTGTTCGTTTGGAGGATGAGGCAATTCCTCTTTTATAGAATTTCTTGCTGAATTTTCGTGCCAGCTTATTATTGGATGAAAACTGCGAGTGGGAAGTTCAATCGTTGGCATGCAGGCGGACACTTCAAATGAACATTTATTACTGAATTTGCAAACATATTGAAACAAAACATAGTTGATTAACATAACCGACAGACGTTCTCCACCCGTTGAGTTTTACTCAACAACGATTTGACTCCATCGTTCAAAGACACTGAGAATATCTCTTGAATCAGTTGAATGGCTTGTAAGCTATGCAGCTTCTTCCAAAACGATAAACATTCGGTGATTGCGGTCTCAGGACAATCGAGATGTTCCACTATTTTTGAAACTATTCGTAGCTTCGCTGCAAAAATTCGATCTTCGATACTAAATGCCTCATTCCAGAAAGCAGTGGTTGCTGCCTTGCGCGCTTCCTCGAATCTTTTTCTCGCAGTTTCTAACTCTCTGTCCGAGTTGATTTTAAGCTTTTTCCTGGCTGGAGGAAGCTCTATTGCTTGGTTTAAGATACCAGACAGAATAACGCTCGAAAGTTCACCTGGTTCGTCCTGAGTTTCGCTCTCTTTCTGCTCAAGATTTGATTTATCGAGAGAAACACTGGGTAACTCTACTCCTTCTTCTAGAAAATTATAACTGGCGAGTGGAGTTGATCTAGAAAGGCCATCGATTTTAGACTTGATATCATTTAATTCGCGTACGACAATCTTACGAATTTCGCCGTCTTTCAGTTTGTCTGCCGTCGAGGCTATGACCTTATTCCATAATAAACCAAGTGTTGAACTGAGTATACTTGTCACAATTAAAGTCGTATCGCGTTTCTTATTAACTGTACCCAAAAATTAAGGCTTTATTAAAAGCATCTGCTAAAAGGTGAGGAGGCAAAACATCATTTAGAACCGAAGCTTCTTGAAGCGATACGGAAAGCGTGCGTCGTGGTTTGTCTAGAACGTCGTGGCCTTTAACCTCTGGCTTGGACCGATGGCAGAAATTTGGTGGAGGAGAATTCGAGATTTGTTGTGACACTTGAAGATAATCTTGTTTAGGTGCTGACGTAGATAAACCAGGTGATTCGTCATCTAACAGGGAAATAGTTGGAATGGATTCCTTGTTTTCTGCACTTCGAACTCCGGAGCGCAAGAGTACATCGTCGGTAGGAATGTAAGCCATGAATGCTGCGATGTGCATCTTTCGTTCGTCTGATGACATGCCTTTCCAATCGGCATATGTTTTACGAAACATGTGGTAAGCTGGTGCTAGGACGTAAGGACCGTCATCATATATGGCTTTGACAACATTGCTAAATAAACGGATACTGCATGCTTTCAAGGCATCTAGGCAGTCTGAAAGTGTCGCGTCTCGATGACTACGACCCTCTGAATGCACGTGGGCGGATATTTCATCTTTTGACAAGACGTTTTGCCACTCAATTGGATTTTGGCTGTACACTCCGTCAATGGAAGCTTGCTTTCGAACGTTTTTAATCATTTTGTCCCTCATTTGCTTCTCTTTATGAGTTTCAAAATAATCCACGAACTGACTCGCGGGACGATTGCTGGTGTGTTCCTTTTCTATTTTAAGCCATTTTGATTTCAGTTGCAATAGCTTACGGTTGTAAATATGAGTACTTTCGCTTCCGTATCTTCTTCTTTGCACGTGGCACCACCGAAAATATCACTCAGGATAATTTTTTTTTGGATTGAAGGAAAATTTAACGACTGCAATTTTTTATCTACATTTGCTTGGGCATGCTCTTTGCCCAAAAGGTAAATGGTCTTTCCACTCGTTTCCTTAAGAATCCCGCTAGAAAGTGCTTCGTCTTCATCGGTACCAAAAGCAAGGATGTTGGCAAGAGCCGGATTCCCTCTTTCCACTGCTTGCGAAAAATATGCGAAATCCTGCGCTGATTGATTTCGATGGATCAGAAATAGTCCTGGAAACCAGGGATTCCTTAAACTCTCTCTTCCAATTACTGACATCTGCTTGTAGGTCGTTTGTGTCACGAGATAATTTGCAATGTTTAATGTAGTGTCACAAGCCAAAGGCGTAGTAAACCTGGGATTTGCTGATGAATGCTTGATTCTTGTCAAGCAAATCTGGGTCCATTTCGTCAGCAGTGGGTCTTTGCTCAAGGAGTTTAAGGATAACTTCCTGAATTTGATCGATACTAGATCTGGTTTTTGTTTCCCCGTACAAATAACGGTAATTATACAGCTGCTTGGTATCCCGAATAGTGGTTGACTGTAATGGAGAATCAAGTTAATTCAGATACTTCGATTTTTCGTCTTCAATAACCCTTGGGGCACGAACATCTGTATGAACCGTTTCTTTCACTTCTTTGTTGAGAGAGTGCTCTCTTGAAATAAAGGATTTGGAGTGCGGACGTGTTGTATTTCCATGCGCTGTTGCGACTACGAGGACGGCATTCCCGGTGTTAAAATAGTAATGCATGATAATCGTGGAACATTTCAAAGTATATGACTTCAAATTCTTTACACGACTATAAGATTCATTATATTCTGCTATTAGCATAATAAATATGACATATCTTGTAAATTCCGTCTGATACATTTTCATCGTATTCTTATGCGCTGCTCTTTTTCTAACTACAGCGTACAAGAGCTCCTTGCCTACGATCTGCCGAACCCAATTTCGAGCATCGCGGACGTCGCAGGTACCACCAACGATAATGCCATTGTCGTCTTTGTTCACCGAAACCTCTGAACTGATAAAAAGTTCGCCTCTGTCCGTAACCTTAACTTCATAAAACCTAGTTTGCTATTTTTCTCATAGTACCCAAGTGTTTCATAAGTTTCGATATCAAACGGATGCTTTACTTTTGCAAGTTTTTGGCCGACAACGAAGGTTGAGGTTGTAGAAATGCTTGTTGGCTTGATTTCTGCCTTTCGGTCTGCAGGAATATCCTTTTTTAAACAGATCTGGAATATTTTTTTAATGTCAGGGCTGGAATGACTGTAAATTGGAAGCCTTTTATCACCCCTTTAATGGACAAGATTAGGCAAATCAATGTCAAATGAGTAAGACGTATTATCATTTTCACTGTTCTCATGAGTTGACTGATTCGGGATCACTGGAAAATGTGATAATTTTCTTCGCTGTTTCCTCTTTTTATTGTTGGAAAAAAGATTTCATCGTCCTCCGTGAGATCCACAGTTTAGTTCTCTCGCGCTTTTTCTTCTTTTCGTCGTTTCCCGATAAATTAGTCTTTCTTTTGGACATCTAGAAAAGCGGGTCATTTTTGTTATGTAAGTGCTCCTGTTTCTGCTTTTTTCTAGTCAGATGCCTTAAAACAGTTACGCATGCAGTTAAATATTAGTTTTGGATTTTCATCTTGATTACTGATGATTGACATTCTTGCATGACCCTTACCATGACCAAATTAGTTAGTAGATAATAATACCTTGTCACTTGAAGTACACTAGCTCACCGGCTGATAATATTTTCATATTGTGTTCAACTCCATTCAATAATTGTTACGTATTATGCTAGCCTCATCGAGTAATTGTATAAAGTATTATAGG
Organism: Dendronephthya gigantea; assembly: GCF_004324835.1. NCBI lineage: Eukaryota > Metazoa > Cnidaria > Anthozoa > Malacalcyonacea > Nephtheidae > Dendronephthya > Dendronephthya gigantea. Next base: position 52,130 of record NW_021163469.1, read on the forward strand.
AAAAATTAAACCTTGAAATAACCTATTGGAATAAACTGTCCAAAATTAAAGGCGTGTGCATGTGAATCTAGAATTCTCCATTACAATTTACATAAACAACGTGTCATATATTAAGGTAATGTTTCGCGAATATTTCACTCAATTCAAAATAAAACATTTGCTAAAAAAGGATTTGGTGAGATCCTGAGGGGAATTCCCCTGTCTCCCGGTTCTCCCATTCCACTGTTCCCTGTTCCCCGGAAAAAGTCTTGTGCAGCCCTACTTCGATTACTGCTCGCCCCTGTGGGATACTTGTGGCCATCTGCTCAGAGATTTCAATTTAGTTGCAAAGAGTTCAGTTTCGTGCAGCGAGGGTTTTAACAGTGCAAATTATGAACCTCTTGAAACTTGACGGTCTGGTGCTAAGTCAGTATTAATGTACAAGATACTTAATAACCATACTGCGCCCGCTCTTCGGGAGTCTTTCGTGAGAAGAGAAATAGGATCCCAAGGCCGAATCGAGAATACCTTAAAAAAGTTTCAAATATAGCCGCGCTATGCTTTGGAATCGGCTCACAAACGAAGCAAAATCAGCTGAGTCGCTCGTTAGTTTAAATCAATTGTTGTTGCACACTGAAATGCGTCCTAGTTACCTGTGTGTGAAACCTATACTGTATTCTTATTACTGTCTTAATAATTAAACACGCCCCTCGTGGAAACCAGCCTAGAGTTGATGGGGCTGGCATGTTTCTTGCGATTTCCACGTTTTCATGCGATTTCCACTTCTGTTCGTGAGCTTTCGTTCGTGTTCATAATTTTTTGATTCCTGTTCACTCGTGTTCGTGATCTTTGGTTCGTGTTCATGATTTTTTGACTCGTGTTCATTCGTGTTCATAATTTTTTTATTCGTGTTCACTCGTGTTCGTGATCTTTGGTTCGTGTTCATGATTTTTTGACCCGTGTTCACTCGTGTTCATTCGTGTTGATGATTTTTTAACTGGTGTTCACAAGCGTTCATATTTCTTGAGTCGTATTCTGACTCGTGTCCACTGGTGTTCATTCGTGTTCACTCGCGTTCTGACTCGTGTGTTGTTTTTGAACAGATCATGGCAAGAATCGAACCTACGCTTTTGCGATGCCGGTGAAATGCCCTTGCCATTGAGAACGTATATTTGACTCATTTTTCCATCCACTGTTCCTGGCTTGAATTTGAAGTGTGTATAATACCACTCGAAATTAAGACCTTTTAACCTATTTGATTCTTGATAATACAATCGCGTTCTTCCAACAGCTCCGTTTTAACCGTGTACTTAAGGGTAGACGGCTTGGTAAAGGAGACAATAAAACCTGACACGAGTGGGTCATTTTGGTATGACCAAAGATGGTTCAGGATATTTAGAACATATCATCGTCGTCGTCATCATCATCTCTGCCTTTGTTTTCCTTCACATGTTCACATCGTTTAAAAACTTCTTAATAAGAAACTTTCTCTTATCAACGGCACCTTCTATTGCTTCTTCTTGGTCAAAATCATCATTTGTAATAAACATATTTTCTTATGTACCGGATCTTTCTTCAGTTGTCTCATCCACAAATGGCGCTTTAAATAGATATTTTCTAATTCTTCCTGGAGTCTAGCATGGCATTGAAGTAAGCTTTCTTTTTAGCATAGTGCTCATCAAAACCACTGTTTATAAGGCTTTCTTTCATTTCCTCGAATACTGTGTTACTTCTATGTTATCTTCTTCTATTAACGACATCCAGGGATCCAATTCTTCTTCACATTCTGAGTCCGTTGTCGTCGAACTTCCAGATTGCTGAGTGGAAGTGGTCGAGACATCATCTTGGAAATCACTTTCTTGACTGTCCGAGTCTGTTTGAGACATGTTTCTTTCTTGTTCTCGTAGTAGGCAATTCTCCCGTTCGGGTCTGCGCTGATTGTACCTGCGGCTGAAATATCTTCTGCAAAATTGGCAGCTCATCCCCTTAGCACTAGAAGTGTGTAAATGCCTTGTTATCGAGCAGCAACGCAGTTTTATGAGCAGATGTCTGCTCATGTGTAGTTATGAGGATGTGCTAATCTGCTCAACGGTACTTTTTCCTAGTCCAGTACATTCACACAAACTAAAATGTTAGCAATCCCTTATGTACTTTCTTCGTTTCCCCTAGATAGAGGTTGTTCGTTTGCAGTGCTTAGGTAAACATTAAAGTTTCTCTCCATCTCTTCTTGATAATAAATTTCTCTCCATCGCGCTCTAATAAATTTTCAAGACACTCCTCCATATCGAATTCCTTTGGTTCTTTACTCTGTCGAGGTACACATATTCCTTTCTTACTCCACTTTAACCATCTTTAGCGTTCCTCGTGCCCATATCGTGTACTTGGTCGAGATGAATTGCTAACCTTGCTAAATTTGTACTACCACAGCTAAACACAGGACAGCTCCTACGAGTGCGACGCATATTTAGATGATTGCTCAACAAATTCCTAATAATAATTGGCTCATTTTTTTCGTAAGTCAGGTATTTTATTAGGCCCGTTTGGGCCCTATATGGCCTTATATGGCACTATTAGGCCCGATGGCCCGATTGCTGCATGACTAGGCGTCCTAACCCGGACAAGTCCGGGCTTTTCAATGCAAACTCTTGCTTACGGAAGAAAAAGTCAAACGATCTAAACAAGAAAACAGTGTAGTGCCCGGACAATATGTTTAAAATATTTGTAAAATTGTTCTACTTAATTACATTGTTACAAGCGTTAATACGTGTCTTAATTTATGCTTCAAGCATCGCGTTGTCCATAACACCAATATATATTTCGATTCGCTCTAAAAATGCACACATTTTCGCATTCGCCACACCCCCCTTTTTCCTCCCTTTGAGGAGTTTGGGCCTGAAATATCTCATTGAGCGGATGAGCATCTGCTCATAAGCATTTATGAGCATGTGCTCATAGGCCCGTTTGGGACTTATATGGCCTTATATGACCCTATTAGGCACGATGGCCCGATTGCTGACTGCATGGGCATCTTAACACCCGAATATGGACAAATATTCGATTAAACATTGGGGAATAAATGTTCCCTTAGAACATTCCTCTGCAACACTGCAAATCTATACGTCGTATACGTACACATTTTTTTATTATTTGTATACGAATACAACGCCCATACGATATGTGACCTTCCACGGGAAAACGTACGTTAACGATATTTCGTTGAAACGGCAAAACGAACGGATAACGAACGGGTAGTGAATGATCTGTAATAACGTTTCAACGAACCCAGAAAACGTTTTGACGAATTCAGCTAAAAATGTGAACGTTTAAAGTCGAGAATACGAACGGATAAATAAACGTTCAATCTGAAGCCGTTTGAACGATTTATGTTTATGAACGGTTTTAACGAATTTGTCTGAACGCCCGTTGCGCGTATAATTGACGCAAGATATTATTGACTAATTTATCTAATTAAAAGAATAGGAAATATTTTCAAACAAGTAACATGTGTTGTTCCAAGTATGTGTGTACATAAATAGCTATACCTTCATTTGAATGTTTAACTAAAATTATTAGCTATACTACCTAAATCCCATTATTTTATACTTTATATACATATATACATTCGCGTTTTGCATCAAAATTCGGGTTAATCGTTAGAAAGCCTTCAGTTATTAGTATATATTATCATCGTTATTTCAAATTAATGCATCATCTGCAACTATACCCATCAAAATATTCAGCGCGTGTTCATTTGCAACATCGTTACAGGTTTTGTAAATTTTTCCACGAACAAACTCTATGTATGAGTGGTTAAAGACATATAAACAAAGACATACAGGCGATACAGCATGCATCCGTTTTATTAACACGGCTGTAAACCGACAGTAAACAAAAATTGCCGTCTCAGTTTGGTTGAGTTTCAGCTACTGGATACATACTTTATGTTAAACTAAACACAAGAGATTCCATTGTACACTTTTGTTTATACTCTTTGACGCCCAAACGATTAAATTAATTAGCGCAAGGATCAAGTTGTTTACAGATGATAACCAAACATTAATACAGAATATCGCATACGCAAAGTTCGTTTGTATGCGAACCAGCGTAGTAACGTGTGCTTGCATGCTGTCAAAACTTATTTGGTATAAATACTACATTAAATATCCACACCATTTATACACATGAAATCCACATTTCAATTTCAGCAATGCATTGCGCGGTAATAAAATATTTAAAATATAGGCTTGGATATTTACCTAGTGCACACAATATGTTCCGTTCAGCAACACCAGTAGCCTAGCTTTAGCCGCGGTCAAGCTTGTCGCGGAATGTCGCCTATACACAGTACTGTCAGTAGCAAGTCT
>NW_021163470.1:0-32500 GCF_004324835.1 Dendronephthya gigantea
AGAAATTCCGAAGTCTTGCAAAGTTAATTTCTTGGATACTTTTCGAGCCATCCAGCACAATGAAAATGTCCAAATTATCTCTGGAGCATTTTCGAGCTATCAAAAAATAAAAAAATGTTAACATCATTTACTGCATACTGACGTGTATTTTTTTCATGTACACATTTATACATTTAATTTGTATACACTGTTTTTCTCTAAACACATGAAATTGCTCGAAACCCATTTATCAAAGCGACGGGGGGAGGGTACACGACCCAACCCTATCCACATTATTACTAGCAATAGGCGGGTATAGCTTTGGAAAATTATGGTTAGGGACTAGTTTTCACATCGACGAGATGTAACAATTAAAACCTGTATTTTGACTACCCCTGGCACTGGTGTCCAAAGTCATAACTGGTTCGTAACACATGCTGACCACAGTGTACCTCTGAAGGTAGTTCCCGTTCTTGGGCACCATGACCACGCCTAATTTCGTTTTGAAGCGTTGTTTTCTACCGAGGTGCCAAAAAGTGAAGCTCGGGCACATATAACAGGCACTAAACACAGTCTGTGTAACCAACACACCAAGCTAGGAGTGTAATGTCACAATCATGCAGATATATTCCTGTGGTTATGTGTCCCATTCACAGCTCCCACACTTTTCGACGTAGCTCGTTTAAACGTTCAATCGAACTTACAGAGTATAACAAACTATAACGGAGAGGGGTTATATAGGGCTCAAGGAATGTATAATGCTGCAATTAGAAATACTAGGATCATGACCTGTCTGAGTAAGTTTTCAGCTTTTAATTAATAGCGTACGTGTTGATGTCCAACCGCAAAAACTCACATTGAAACGAAGGGGATCGATAACCTAAGTCCTTATAAGTATTATTGTTTTTTTCGTATTTCGTATGGTTATATGCATGCGTGGGACGGTAAACACATGTTCCCTCATAAACATGACTAAAAAAATCCTTTTAGAATTAAAACATCGCACAAATTCACCCTGTTTTGAAATGTTTTTAATGTAGAACAATAATATTGCAAAAAATAAATCGCTAAAATCTTTCAAAATCAAAAGAGTTTTTTGCACTCTAGTTCTACTCATAAGGAATACACGACAGAAAGAATTAAGAAAAATTTAAAAGAGGAAAATTTGAATAATGCATTGGTGTAACGAGAAAAACTAAAATGCTCATGTATTCCCCGAGCGGGCGAGGAGCGCCTGCGAGGGTATTAATTCCGCTCGGAGATTAAAATCCTATGTCATGGACGTCGACGTTAGGTGGTTTTGTGAGTTATGCGCATGCGCGAGTAACCAGTGGTAATCAACAACGTTCTGATTGGCTAAGACAGAGAGTTTGTATTTCAACGAGAGCGTCAGCAATAACTGTCGTTTTGTAAACTCTTTTTGACGTTTCATAAACTTTGTGCAAAATAAAACGAGAAAGTGTAATTTGAATTTTGATATCACAAATACACACATTAAGTATAAAACTTTTAGCCGTCGGCTGCAGAACAGAATAAAATAACATTTGAGGTATTTGAGGTATTTTCTTTGTCTGTGAAGATTTTGTAGTGTTTTATTAATCGTTTGAAACGTCAACTTTAAACCATTACTTAATTGCTGCCATGTTATTTATAATGCAACAAAATTGAACGGCCAAGGTTTACACTAGCTTTATGATTATTGTTGTATCGAATGATGGAAACATTTACGCTATAATATATTTGGTGAAATATAATATAGACTGATTTGAGTTTTGTGTCATTTCATAATATAAGTTTAGGTCAGGTTAGTTCAGGACATTGTGTACTTGGTTTGAATAAATAGCGAGGGGTTGCTGCATGCATGTATTTCTATTAATTGTATGTACTTAAAGCAAGTGCAGAATATGGCTTTCAACACTATAAAAAAACTTATCTAGAATGCAATTATGGAGGGCGTTACCACAAGGGCTAGATTATTTACACGTCGAACAAATTTTAAAGATACAAAATCTAAAGGGTAGTCATGGTTTAATATGGCTATATGTTAGAATTTCGTTTATAATCGCATTATTTTCCAAATTTTTCCTCTATATTTTCTCAGATATGAAGCCCATTTTTTAAACTATATTTTTTAAAATGATGTTTTAAACCATATATTGATATATCAACCTTATTTTCTTGCAAAGGTAATTCAAACCACACTACTAAATTGTAACTTACAGCGGTCCAAATATGATTGAACAACATAATATGACTGAACAGCAATATGTCAATTGTTGAACAGTGTGCAATTAACCTATCCAAACACTTTCTTGTTGCGACTTGTCTGGCGAGTGAAATAAAGGTTATAAACAAACGACCTTTGGAAAAATTTGAGATTATTAACCAAATATAAATTTGAAACCCTCTTTGAGTTGTTTTTAAGAAAAATACAATTTACTTTGTTGACATTTTTCTCAGCTAAACATGATCATTTGCATCAACAACAGAGCGGTATGTTTTTGAATTATTGTTACATGCGTGTGCTTACATAAATATTTGCATAATATTAAAAATCACTGTATTATATTTTTAGAAACTAACAAATAAAAAAAAATAGTTTGGTAGATAGATGAAGATACTATGAGGGACAAAATGGTTAGATGATTCTTAGAATAATGTTCCAATAAAACAGAAGCCGTATTAGGAACAGGTTCTTGAAAGAATCTGATAGACTATGCGTGGGAAAACATTGTCTCAGGAATTTTAATCAGAATGATTGACCCGCGGATTCGGAGTGAAATTGTTTAAGTAGTATAGTGAGCATCTTTGCAATCATTTTCTCTATAACACAGAATTAATTATAACATCTAAATATAAATGTAAACATATAAAGCCCGAACAGATTCTGATCTTTCGACACGTATAACATCAGTGAAATGCCGTTTACTCCGCTGAAAAGAGACATGAAAAATCTTTCGCTTGATGAGATTAAAAGTAGAAAGAAAGAATATAGATGCAATGCGAAAACGTCTACATATTAATTAATGTCCATGATCAAGTCATCTGTCACTACTTTCACGGTTGAGAAGTCTTTAAACTAGTGTATATTTGATTTTACAAGTAAACGCGCGAGATGTTATTCAATTCTAAAACATATTGCTATAGTTTAATCACAAAATAGGAGAAACAATAGTCCTATTATTTATCAATGACTTTACAACATGCTTGATTTTCACGGCAAGATGTTTTTCATTAGGGTAATTTAGAATAGTTTTCTAAACGTACCGACCTCAGCCATACAATTAGTAAGGTTTTGAATGCTATTTAAAGCCAACTCCATGTGGCAAATAAATTAGAAAATGACAAGATCTGAAGTTCACGAACGAATTGCCCCTCCGGTAGTTTGCTTTGTATTCCAAGGGCGACCTGAACTCGGAAATATTCCATAAAATTACTGGCTGTGATCAATCAAATAATTCATTCATGTTGACCACCGGTAAAAAAATATCATTAATTAATAAATTACATTCAACATGACCCATGCCGGTTTTAATTCCATCAATTCGATGCTCATGTGTTAAAATAACATGCAGCAATTGAAAAGTTTCATTACTTATTGATTACTTATAAATAACACCGATCAGTTCTTACAACTGTAAAGTATACTCAGCCTACAGGTGTTCACACGGAGAGAACAGATGAAAATTCGGCTGGTTATAAGTGTTCAAACGAGGGAACAGGCGTGTCAACGTGACCTTACAGTCGCGATCATAAAAGCGCTCCAAAAATATTGAGGCATTATTTATTTGCTTACATTTATTTGTTGATTTACGGAGTTCGTAAAATATTTTGGGAAATTTCTTGAAAAATTCCTAACTAATTGACAAAATATCTTGATGGCTTAAGAAACCAATTTCAGTGGGCAATGAAATGTGCGATGCTTTCAATCATGGAGGGGCAGTTTCACTGAATGCCAAGTCTAGACTTGCTACAAGTCGACTCTTTAAACCCATACGCGAGCTTGAGCGACCGAGCGTAGCGAGGTCGTGAAAGCGAGGGAAGGGAACGCGCGGTTCTCTTCCCTCGGTTTCGCGACCTCGCTACCCCCGGTCGCTCAAGCTCGCGTGTGGATTTAAAGAGTCGACTTGTAGCAAGTCTATGCCAAGTCATGCTAACCTCACAGGTTGAAAAACGTGGACAAACAGGGTCAGATTTCAATTACGCCGGCTAGGTGATTAAAAGTATTGAGTTGAACCAAATTGATCTCAAAGACTCAAAGTTCAACCAATTGAGCAGAAAATGTTAATGCAAACTGCAGATGCGTGCTCAAGATTTTATCGTCTCTTGATTGAATTATTTTATCTTGGTCCTTGGATGTTGATTGCTAACTATACCATTTTAATTATAACAGAATAACAGTTTACCTTATCAGCGATGTTTACGTTAAAAGCATTTATTTTTGCACCAATTATATGGCATATGAGGGCGCAATCGTACAAACTACTTGCCAATCTATACGGGCGGCTATTATAGATAACTGTGTGATAATTCATAGCTAGACAATTTTAGCCACCTCGTGAGAATTTTTTTTTTCTATATCTTCCCATTTAACTTTCAACACATATACAAATAAGGGATCTATTGTGCTGGACATCAAAATTGTGTAGTCATTTATAATAACGGTTGCAAATGATATCATGTGGTATTTCTGTATTGTAGCTAATTTATACAGTACATGTGTACAACCTACGCGCAATTAAAGTATTTACTCGCAGTTATTGCATGTATTACCTTTTATCTTATAGCTACGATATATACGCTAGAGTTATTATAATGGAAGTTTAAAAAAAGTTAGAAAAACATTAATATACGCAGGTAAAGTACGACGGACCAATCAGTTTGTGTGCTTTACTTAGGAATGACGTTTTATTTTCGATTTTCAGGCAGTTAACTCTTCCGACCCCTTCTCTCAATGCACAGTATTATCAATTTAACTAAAATAAAAAGGAATATGAACTCATTTATGAGTTATGTTTATGCAGATTGTTGCAAAAAAAGACAGGAATAACACATCTTGAAGCAATTTGTTTCTGTCTGGCTACAATAAGACCCATCAAATTGGACGACCCTAGTGGCTTTTTCACACATTGTCCTTAATTGATTAATTACCCCAAAAGAGAAATATTTTGTCTCCAAGCAAAACCAAAGTGTATCCCAGAAATTAGGCGAACATTGGCTGTTGAATAAGTGCATAAGCGCACTGGCGAGCCCATGGGCGTCTGAACCCAATTCAAACAAATTCCAGGCATGGCAAAGTCATCAATAAAATAGATTATAATGGGTGATATTATATAACTATAACGTGCAGTGTTTATAAAAAAAATTGGTGTGAAGTGGATTTCAGTTTGTTTATGTGGTTAAACAAAATGTGCATGGCTTTCAAATAACTGAAACTATAGCTAACAATATCCTAATTGCTAATAATGAACTCTATGATGGTCCTCTATTTTATAAATCTTTGATGCTTTTAACACTCTTGCCATATACTTAAAGCTATATCTATACGCAGCACATCATCTAGCATGCATATGGAGATATTGGAAACTTTTCCTAGTTAATTCCTTCTCATTCAGAACTACAACTTGTTATTGGATGTAGTATTTCATAGTAGAGAACATTTTAAGAAATTTTTCCTGCATACGTTCCGCATATAGGCTATAATGATCGGTGAAGTTATGCTAATAGCTGGTACTTTCTAGAATAAAAGTGACAGACGTGCACACATTGAAGTAATTAATGTGTACTTCGGAATTCTTTGATGAGATGTCAAAAAACCCCCGTAAGATGATTATTATGAAAATAGCTGATTGAAATTTGGGGTGAAATGATGTGTGCCAAATGGGTGCATGCATTTCTGGGTGCATGAGATTTGAGGCGATGTTTGTTTTTAGTTTGGAATGTAAATAACATAAATCATATCAAATGTATCCTATAACTATACTTTAAGCCCTCTCAGGAGATTTTTTTATATTTGAGATGCTAAGATACATAGGAGGAGGTTATTCAGGACAGGGTGTCAATTAAATATGTTCCACAGAAGCAATAGAGTTCAACCACCTGTTTCTAAAAGTCATACTTATTGTAACAAGATACACGTGAACTCGTGAAGTGTATATATAGAAACTGAAAGAACCTGATAGAACCTGTAATTAAATTGGTTACTTAAATTAAATTATGCTGTAAAGCCTATATAAAGACGATATCTACACGATTGGGGGAGGAGGGGTTTGGATTGTGCTATATCTAGTGTAATTTTGAGCATTGGGGCGATGGAAACCCAAAGAAATTTATCTAAAAGGGAGAAAACAAGGGAATTTCGATCAAAAAAAACCTAAAACCATGGCAAATATTTCTTATTCTTTGACTGAATTTCTGAGTAATGTTTAATTTCTGAGTAAATGTCAACTCTCCGCGTAATTCTTTGAAAGGTACGACTTTTCAAATATTTCATACTTGCTTAAATTATAGAGACAATTACAGTCGCATGCGCTGCCGACAGTTGGACTATGGCCTTAGGTGAATTCTCTGGCAAAATGAATTTATCGACCGACAGGATCGCATGATGGAATTGGCCTAAAGTGATAATAACACTGTGATATATCATGAGAAAACAATAAAAAATCAACTCAGCTGCACCACATGGGTTACTTTTTGAGATAAACATCATGTGCGATGCTTCTATGTTGTAACATTTTTTAGTTTGGCGTCACATTGTCTGACTGACTATCTAGATCAAGAAATACGTTCTGTAGAAGGGATATTTATAATATTTTTTGAAAGATATCAATTGTTGTATTAGGGTAAATATAAGAGCTCAGTTTATGGCCGGGCACTGACTTGTTTGCCGGCTCTATCTAATTTACCATATTTTCTGCTAGGCAAAGAACAAATGTTGCAGTAGGTTAAGATTGTGCTAGTGATTCGAGAAAATGCAGTTTACTGCATGTATCATACACTTATGTTATCATGACAACCTTATCTTCAATACTAAATTCAGGTTTCATCAAATATTTTAAGATACCGCAAGATTTAGCAGTTAAAATTTCATTGTAACCGAAAATACCATAGCATGCACGTGTGAACGTTTGCATGCATGGGTCAACAAATCTAAAGTTTCGCTGTATAAAAATACGTATAGTCTGTTCACAAATAGTGGCTTACTATCGTGTTATAATTTTGAAAATTATATTTATTCAATTTGATAAATATGTACCAAATTTCTCATAAAACACCTCATAGGTTGTTTTAAGTATCACGGCCAACCCAAAAGCGGTTTTTAGAAAATAATTCCGCGCTATGTACTTTCATTAGAAATAACAAGAAATCGCCTTGGCTCAACATCACGATTTAAAATTGCTTAGGAACTAAAAACGCAACGTAGGCCTACACTACCGGAATACAGCTAGAAGCTAATTATAAATCTTAAAACTACTTATACTGTTATACAGTAGCTATGTATTTCAGGAAGCTGTGATTGAAAAGTTGGGGCCATTTTTGGATTCAATGTCCGCTTTCAAGGGCATTTCTTTGTTGGGGTTGAGCATTGTCGGTGCTGTGGTCGTGTGTGGCGGCAACTCAATGAATACACTAGTGATGTTATTCAAAACTCAGACAATCATATACTGATGCGTATTCACGTGTTCTTGGTTTGGTCGGAAATGGCTTAAAACGGGAAATTTAATTAAACCTTATTTAGAATTCTAATTTACTACAATGATGTCACTAACATTTTTAATAGGTACTCTGTGCCAAGCAAAATAACAAGATTGCTGATGTGAACGAGATTTACTGCACGCTATGCTCACGTCAGGCATGAGCTTTGAAATATAATGCCTTTGGGTTGCTATACAAAGGAAATAATGACCAAATGCAATAATTACCAAACATCCCCTACAGTTTGAGATTTTGCCTCATTTTTGGCAATTTGAAGTGCCGCTGTGCGTAATGTAATGATTACTGATAAAAGACGTATAGCATAACGTACCTATTCTTCTGAAGATAGCTATAAAGCTGCTTTGTACAAATTTATTAATTTATTTAGGTCCTACGCGTTTTTATACGATCGGATATTTATTATTTATATTGCGTATAGGCATTGAAATATATGAATTGATTACGGTAAAGCCATTAAAAAAGAAAACATTGTTATCTTTGACATTGTTATTATCATTTATTATTATGCATATCAAGCACATGTAAACCCCTGGATATATACGTGTCAGTATGCACAGGCATTTGTAGATTTTTAATTCCGTTAAAGTTTCAATACTTTCAATGTGACCGTGGACGGACTTGCATGCATGCATGCACGTACGAATTCTTATAATCTGTAACCTCGTCATAGAGATTATATTAATTACATCACCTTAAAATGGAATTACAAAAAGCGTAGAAAATAACTTAATCACTGAATCAACAAACCTAGCGTATATATTAAATGATAAAAGTTATATACAATGTATATATACATCGTCATATTCATCGCACTGTATATGTCACATCATACTTAATATAATGGTCTCATTATATCAACAATGGTTGCATGCATTGTAATGCATGCTACAATTGAAGTCATTATAGAACAACGAACGTCGTAAACATTAAAATCGCGAGTTAAGTATTAAAAAAACGAACTTAAGTTTACTCTCGAAATTATCCTAAAAGAAACATTATCTGAGAAAATAAAGGTATTAAGCCTTTCGATTTACAAACACGCATAGACTAAACATATCTCTTTCAATTTTTTCTAAAAATCAATCATTTTAACATCCTATATCATTCGAAGCCAGGAAATGGGCGAAGGCTAAGAACATAATTAGGTTGCACGCCAGTCACTATACACACGAAATAAAATTCGTTCAAATTTGTAAAATTTATTTCAAAAATTCCGACGGCGTCGATTTTGATTGATACTAAATGACTTAAACCTATTTAATGGTAAATATTATAGATGTACATTGTTCATTGGGATAGGCCACTGATTGATACGAGGTTTTCATGTTTTTTATATATACACGCGATCCCATGCGCGTGCATAAACAAAGTGTTATACCAATGACCATTTGATTTGACGCGTGTGAATTACTCCCCCTTAAAGAATTAGGTGACGCGCCCCAGAAAAATATTTCAAAGCATTACTGGATACCTAAATTTTTATTTCTTTTCCAGTACTTTCCACCGGCGTCAATTGTTGCGCTATGTATAGCATACCTTATATAATCTCAGGGACTGAATATTTCTCAACCTATGTACAAACATTCTTGGCGTATTTTTTGCGTCAAATTATTCCAAACATGTATCTGCGTCCAATAAGTATGTTATACGAGTGCGTCAAATTGCTCTGGAACATTCAAAGTCTCAATAGACGTTCAATATCAGCGAAACCAAAATCACAGAGCATGAGCTCTTTGTGATGAAACGAACACAAGTGAAAATTTAACCAATATCACTTAAGTCATACTCCATACTTGTTGACAGCGTCGTTTACTGTATAATGGAAAAAACGTATGCGAAGACGTGAACTATAAATATGTACATGCAGACCGGCGAATTCTGCTATCCTATAAGTATCACTAAACATCACCTCATATACCAAGATATATGCTAAATGGATAGCGAAACTATGCAATATTTACCATAATAAAGAATAGAGATACTCTACTGTTTTCAAAATTAGCCATTCCCTTGCAGAGCCCTATCAAATACCTCATACGTGAATCAACACTTTGAAAGCATTTGCCACTTCTCTACGAATATCATATTTTTCTAGACTTGTGTTATGTATTATTTCATTAAATGTAGAGCTTATATGGTTTAAAGCTGATAATTGACAAACGTCAAAGAATTTCTTGTTCACGCTGAACAAGAGTTGTTTTTCGGCTCTATGGAAGATAAAGCAATGTGTTTCACTAGCTCGTATACAGGGTGTCCCAAAAAAAACGCAACCACTTAAATATGCAAGAATATTAATATTGTTCGGGTTTGCACCATAGTTTAGCTAAAATGACTTTTAGCATTGTAAATGAAGGATCAAGAGCCATTTTCAATTCCCAGAGGTGCTTATCTATTGCGCTTTAGAGCTGTTTTAATGTTCTGCATATTTAATTGGTTGCTTTTTTTTTGGGACACCCTGTATATTCCCACTCATTATCATATACAGTTTGTTAGACAAATAACTTATTCTTTAATCAGCCCATAGTATTAACTAATTTCTATACGAAATGAGTGCCAGACTGCCAGCATGGTATGAAATTCAGACAAATAATCGAGACACTTCAAGAGTTTCTTGGGCAGGCGCTACTCTTGCCACACAAGCAGCTCTACTCACGAAACACAACAAAAAATGCTGGCGCTTTCTGAATAAAATTATTGCAATGTGGGTGGAATTAATTATGTGTATATAAGCAAAACAAAGTACTGATTTTATCGATAAAGTTGGCAATTGATCGTCCGGAAGAGCCCTCAACAGCAAGAATATTGGCACCTTGGTTACATTTTTGTCAGCATGAGGGCAAATATATTTTAAGATTGTAACTAGTTTTAACAATATGGACTTGATCATTCAATTCCCCTTATAGAAAAGAATGCCACAGTTTAGCGAAAATGTAGCTTACAGATAGTCAAAAACTTCAAAATCAATTACTTTATCTTTATAAACATTCTTTATTGTTATAACTTGCGTCTAGCGGAACATAATGCACGATTAGGTTACATGGTGTTAAAGGTCTATTACTCCGGAAAATTCTAAAGCAATACAAGTGTTTATGTTTAAAGCATTCTTGTAGTTATTAATGATCCTTGATCCTTCCTGCTACGAGTATTTAACAGTGCTCGCTAGTTTGCAAGTGCTTGATTGGCTTTTACGGTACAATAGGATTGCGCTTTCTGAACGTCGGATGTGTGGGGTAGAATAACACATACTTAAATCCGCACAAGACGGAGGTTTTCAAAATACGCATGCAAATAAAAAAATGTCTGTCGCCCCAGGTAGGATATTCACCCAGCCATATGTTCTTAGGATGGACGATTCCTTGGGCTATTCAACCACAGTGTTGGCAACTTGATCAGAGCATCTTGAATTCACAATATATATCATGTACTCAACAGCGCTACAATGTTTAAGCTTTAGAGTAAAACTACAGATTTATTGCAGACTATGGAACGCGAGATTTGGATCTAAATCTAAAGATTATACGTGATGATCAAAATGGATGCCTCCCAAAACCTTTGAAGAAAGAAATAAGCTATCAAGTTTTCATCTTGTGAAACTCTCTTTATGGCTTTTGAATAGTTCTTGAATAATTCCCAAGAATAACAATTGTTACTATCCCTTGCTGTTCCTGTTGTGCATCAATTATATGCGACCTAGTGACTAATACCGAGAGTAAAACCTTTGTCGCGCAGGTAGTTTTGAACGCAAAGTAACCGGAGTTCACAAATCGCAGTTGTTATCACAGCTGAAAGGTTAAGTGCACAAAAAATACAGGCAATCAAGTCATTAGGCTTGTATTTTAAATCATACTTTCTCTACAAACGCAAATTCATTCTATACTTTGACTTGTTTACGAGACGACAACTTAGGATACAATTTTGGCAAACATGTCTGGTCTATGACAAACATGCAGGCACGCGTGACTTACTTGCCCAAACTCCTGAAAATGTTATCACCAACCCGAGACACCACAAAAGGCGTGTGATAATATCCATGTTTCGTTTTGCGTTGCTCATTCAATGTCTGCCTCTATTGATACGCTGTACAATAATAATAATGCTAATAGTGCGCGCCAGCTTTGACCCAAAACTGGCTAGTGGCAATCCGATTTACAACTGTGCGTCAGCTGATAAAATAACTACGGTGTTTTTAGCGCACTGATTAATGCGATATTTACGAGACATTCGTCTGTCATCACTCGGCATGGTGTTCATATGGTCATTATAATACATCGCGCTGGCACCTCGCCGCGCACGTTTTGTTACTGACGTAATGCATTCCATACGATATCAGTCATTCTAATCGGCCTTCAAATTCCACAAGTGGGCAAAATGTGATGCATTTACATGTCACAGGTAGATAACAGAGGTCTAGCAAGCTTTTTTTTAGATTTAGTTTACATAGCAACAACACACTCACGTAGAATAATGCAAAAGAACACACTAGAAGAATAGTCCTCTCTATACAATGTATATACAAGTATTTACACAACCTGCATGTTTATTACGGATAATGAAACCGACTCCCCTCCCCTAAACCATAAAAACCGTGCACCATATACGCTGCGATTGTTCCAAATGACTGCGAGAAACTGAATGATACAGAAAACTGCACGAAATTAGAATTGTCGCTTCCCAAACATGATTTGTAATTTGGGTTCCCGAAAATAGAATAGAAAAGTACTCGTCACTTAGGAAATTCTCACCTAAAACTGGCAAGACTTTGAATTGAAGTAATCTTTGTATATTTCATTGTCCGCTTAATCACGCCGGCCAGGCCCTGAAATGGCGTCTTCAATCAGGTCATTAAAAATATGACACGAAACACAGCTAATTATATTCATTATATCGTTTTGGAATATTATAGCTATACAAGTATTTTTCAGATTGTAATTCATTCGACGTTTAATGGCCCGGACGGAGTTCATGGGGCAGCTCCTTAGGTAAAAATCTAATAAGCGTTTGCGTGAGGCAAGGATGAATGCTTAGAGCTGTTAAAAGTGTTCGTGCCTTGTTGTTCAGTGTTGATTAATTCCTTTACCACAATCCTTAAAACGGGCGTTAGTGCACCTTCTTTAATCACGACTATAATCTGAATGGGTCGAAGTAGACTTGATATCCTCGCAAAATATTTAATATTTGCACGTACTTCCGAAAGTGCTAATCCTTTTTAATTCTCGTCTTTCTTGATTGAGAGTCGTTGAAGTACCTAATGATCACGAATGCATAATAACATCGTGAGGTTATGCTTTATTCTGGCAATGACTATCACACGACCACAGGAAGCCGGAACTAGCGCGTCCATAGCTGACAATGCTTGGAACATGCAGGCAATTTATTCTGAGGCTAATTATACCGTATGAAATTATTATTCCCTTCCCCTCATATATATATCTACACCAATTATCATACTTTTTCTATACTAATTAGTAATTAGCTACGATACTTTAACTAGTGTTTCTTTTTTCTCGTGAATCTATTGTTTTAGACATTATTATAAAGAAATAACCTGTTATGCATTGTTTGCCGCATTTTCGATTTTTTATTTGACAGACAATTCTTCCCCACCTACCTATTGTATTTTCGTGATGAAAAATTCAAAATGTTATAACTTATATTTTATAGCGGTCAAAATAGCGAAAAAAATATGTTCAGATTTATTGGAAAAGTCCTTATTCCGGCCTTCTTTACGAGTTATAGGAATAAGGGGTCAGACAATGAATTGACAAATTAAGCCAAATTCTTCGCAGTTATTAACCTGAATCGTCCCTTCCGCTCTATTGCCGCACATCCTGGTGTATACAGAAAAAGTTCCAAGGCGTTTTCGACATTTTGCTTAGCTCTCAGCCAGCAGACCGAGAGTAGCTCCTCGTCTTTTTATTTTTGCATGTCTACTACTTCCTGTAATCCATTTTGTTATTGAAATTTATGTCATACACCTGAGAAATCAAACAATTTATACAATAAAATATGGTCACATATAATAGTTATATTTATGTAGGTATTTGTTTAAAAACATGCGTTTAGTAAAGTATTATTACACTAGACGTCATGGCTCAATACAAAAATTCTTTCTTACAAAATTCAACATCTCATCAAAGCGGATATAGTGACAATGACATGGTAGTGATGGTGAATCTGTCTAAAATGATTTTGTACCCCATACATGGCACTTTAAAGTGAGAAAGTGCATGATGTCTTGGATTTCATGTGTCATTTAAAAGAAGATTTTTACCCTAGCTAAATCGACATCTGACTGACATCTTTTTTATTACAGCGAAATGCATATCTATACGGTTCCTTATCGCAATTCAGTATGGATTAACCCACCCCACTTCAGTTCACTCACGCCGAAAAGCCATAGGAAAAGCAAAAGGTGCTTTTTTCAAAGTTGATGACATTCGTTGCTATAGAGGCACTATCATACAGGAAAAGCTTCAAGTGTTAATAAAGCAACACTCGTATTTGGCGACATTTACTTATTTCCGAAAGATTAAATACTTGTAAATGTCTATCTTTCCTGCATGTTTAATCGAATTGGTTGGAAAATAACTTCCTCGGTATAAGACTACATTACCAAACCCATCTCATCATTGATTCAATCAAGACGGTATTACCATGGATAATAAAATAAACCTTCATCAACAAATAACAATCATACGTTTTTCAGTACGATAAGACTTTTTCATGTCTTATTGTCTGAACTGACCATCCTCCACATATATTTTATAATAGAAAATTCAGTCATTCAATAATTAGGAATGATTTTTATGACTGAAAACAAATTATTAAATCTCTATTTTACAAACTGCGCATGCGTTTAGCGCACATGTGGTAACTGAATATCAACAGTGACTATACTAAAAATGCGGAACATTTTAAAAAATGCCAATAGTCGACTAGCAAGGTTGTGGTATCTTAGTGCAGCTTTTTAAAAAGTTAATGCAGTTCCAGTTTTCCAGTTCAGTTTCCTATAAAGGCCTCTTTTCACTTGCGATTTTGGTGTTATTTCAGTAACTAGGGCCGATACTGCTTTTGATAGATGTGAAGGAGTAAATTAGTTACGAATGTTCCAATAAGGGCTCTCATACATCAGAACATTCTCTAAATCAAGTAGTTGTAGAAGTTCCATCTTTTGTTGACTAGGGTGTCACCTAAAAGTCTATTATGGACTATATCAGTCCGCAGATATACTATTTCAATCGGCAGAAATAGATTTTGGAAGGCTAAGGAGCAATATTACGGATAATTTGCATGAAGTGTAAAAGTGAAACAGAAAATAGAAAATGGGCTATAAACCAAAAACATACTTGACTAACTGAAATGGTACTCCCAAAATTTTTGGAACGAAGGAGACGAATATCTAATTACCCTTCCAAAGTGTACCGCGTATTTTAAATAACAATTAAGTGAACAACATAAGACAGTAACTCATTGAAGCCTAGTCGAACTATAAAATGTAAATATGGGTATATAGAAACGCCATTTCCGACGTCCCAGAGCTCCCAAGTTAAATCTCTTTAATATTCGATTCTATGTTCTAGAGGACGTCGTCAATGAACAATACGCCATGCAATCATCCAGTATTTTATACACAATTTAGTCGGTACAGCTTCCTTAATCATTCGGTTAAAATTACCTTACAACCTCTGAACAACTTTGAACACTGCTCTGTTTATAGATGATCTCACAATAATCTTCAAATGGTAACAATAACAAGCTAGTGCTTGGGAAAATTTATCTGACTTGAATTATCAATTTGTAGAAAACACCATGTTGTTATATGCAGAGCGTCCGTTAACGAAGCCTTAATCAGCTCCATATAGTATTTTCACGTGGTGCTTTCTACAATTTGATGATTTCAGTTAGATATATAATACATTATTATAAATCAACATTCAAAATTTTAAATATTAAAATTTACTTGATTTCTTAACGCATGAGCAGAGAGGGGCTCTACTACAAGGTTGTTATATAATACGACTTAATACGACACAAAATAAAACTATTCAATTTAAGAAATCGATCAGAGACAGCTTCATCAGGAATAAATCAGCAACCTAGATGCGCAGATACGCATCTCCTAACCGCTTTATAAAGTCTAATAGTGTGTATAATATATTATAACGCATGCATGATTAGCTGTTGTGCATCTTGGACGTCTGTATATTTTAGAGTAGGGTAATTTACACCTCAACTACATTGCTACTCAAATTTATACTAAGTAAGCATGCAAAAATTTAAGTGATTACAGTTAACATTTGCTGAGATGAAAATGATGAAAAATACTCGGGATTGTCATGTATTTTTTTATTTCATGGGCGAATAGCGCTTCAATGGTGTTTTGATATCGCAGATTCTCAAAATCGTTATCTAAAATACCAACAGAGTGTTAAAAAATTGTTAGATTTTTTTCCCGAAAATTAGTTCCTAGTTGCATCAGCAATAACAGGCTTATGATTGTAAAAGTATGTCCTCATTAACGCTATCTTATTAGGCTGATTAGGACTATTACGTTCCACCTATATACAGCAGCATAAAAAGTTTACTTTTTAACCGACACGAAAGTAGAAGGTTTATCAAGTCGACACTTTAAACGCCACCATTACTCATGAAGCCACTTTTTAAGTTGTCATGTTTCACGGCATACACGTGAAATAACTGAAAACAGTAATTTTGTGTGAAATTAACGCATCACGCGTGTTTAGTGCCTAATCAGATTACACTGTTACGCCTAACTGATCGAAGTATACGATATTGCGTTTACTGCACAGGTCAAAATAACACGCATGCATGGGATCAAACTATTTTTTATCGTGACCTATAAACCCATTTTTGACTAATTTACTTGTGGAAAATGCGAGAAATTGCCTAAAGGAATTTTATTTACAAAATCATGGTAATTTGTGCTTAATATGTGATGTTGTGTAGTTAGGTTGTATATAATCGAATTTGGCTTCGTCCTATAATGGGCTATATTGGTTAGACCTCAACGTGTATTGTGCTCGGCAACTTTTGAGCAACTTTTTAAAATTTGAACAGCTGTTCTGGTTTCGAGAAACCTGGAGCAGCTTTTGCTTTTTTGAGTAACAGGAGGCAACATTTAGGTTTATCAACTATACTGCTAATTTCGCACTAATTATTAAGTAAAATTTCGACCATTAAAATATTTATTTATTCACTAGCAAAACCTGAAGGGGCATAATATTGGTATATCGTCTCCAAACTTGTCATCATCATGAGTGGTTAATTTCTTCCATGGTTGCTCAAATTTTTTTCGACGAAAGTTTGTTTCATTCCTTCATTAATTAGATTAATTTACATTCAGAAAAAAACAGGAATGTCAGACCACATCAGACGTGCTGTATATGTGTATCCATGCATTGAGACATACACGAATGTGTACCGCGCTGATAAAATGCGATAGAAGTCCAAAACGAAATTCGAAATTCGCTCGTGTTTGAACCTTTCTAGTGCCAACATTGTAGCTGTATTGGAATTTCTCGTCGAAATCTTCATTATGTCTGCCCTGATAATCCCTGCGTGTTATTAAGATGTGAGAATCATGTGATGACAATGTAATGAATTGATAGCAGCTATACCGAAATATACTGCGCATGTATAAACGCGTATATATAAAGAAGTCAAGCATTATAATTCTTGTTATTGAACTATTGTTTGTTAAATCTGCATGACATTTTCAACTTTTCAGATACATAAAATTATCTCGATAAAAGTTGTGGGATTAGTATATCAATGGTTGATATACACAGGTACTAAAGCAGATAACCTATACCCAAACAATGATGCATATACGTCATTACCTGGTCAAGTGGTTCCCCATTACCAAGCTCAATCAATAACTAAAGTTATTTATGCGATGACACAAGCCAAAACACAAATTCAAATGGCTTCCGCTAATTGCAGCGTTGCCAGATAATACGAGTAGCCAAACACAACCACGCGTACAATGTTTTCTTTATTTGTGACTCTTTGTTTCCTTCTTAAGGCCAATAGTACGTAGAGCGGTTCGGGGTTGACTAATATATATTTTATAGTAAATGTTAACTTTATGTTGAACGAAAAGCATCCGGGAGTCTTCACTCTGTTGTCTCATTGATATCAAAACTAAAAACTTGTAAATCCGTTCTGCGAGACTGAATCATTACTTAGCCTAGCCTAGCAAAAATAGGTACGCATTTTGTACATCTATGTAGTTACTGGTTCCTGACACCTAACTAATTAATACTAACTATAGGTGTTATATTTAGTTTCCTAATAATAATATAGTTTATTTATGTTTATAAATAAGTAATAATTTCATCCGATAAATTTTTCAAATTCGTGATCAAATACGCGAGAGAACGAACGATACGATTTACACTGAATCAAGTGAAAGCAACCGAGTAATCGAAAAAACTCTTTGCACAGCTAGACTGTGCAGTGGAAAATTCCATTATGCGATCAGTAAAATGGAACATTTAAAGGCACATCATAAAAACAACCAATTACAAAAGATTAGTTAATCAAGGGAGGTTAATGTTCAGGGAAATGGCTGAAACTACAAGGTTAAAAAAACCCTCGAAAAAGTTAAGCTTCGTAATCCACTCGAACTGTATATTACCCCCCTAAGCTCAATCACTGAGAAAACAAGTTTTTTTAGTGACACGGCTTTTTCAAAGAAAGGCGTCTAAAATGAAAGTTCTGAAATTGTTGTGAGTCACTTAATTATTAATAAGCATTAAGTAATTTTTTCATAAGCCCCGGAACGATAGCTGTAAAAAACAGAAAAGGGTCACTTCCTACCATTTTCATTCCCAATGGTGTAAGTGAGGACGCTCTCCAAGGATTGAAAACACTGGATTACGTTTACATACTTGCCGCTCGTGTATCACTATTCTGGAAGTTCAGTTGGTCATGAGAGTCCAAAATGCTCACGACTAAGACCACTATTCTCGCGATATGTATATCTCTTTTATAATAAAGTTAAAGCTTAAACAGGGAAAATCGCATTAAATACACTTTTGGACCGACATGTATGTAATTCGCGGGCGGTTATATAGGCCCCATCCCCCCCAATAATCTTTCGACACCCCAATAATACAGTATTATAATATAAATTACTTTGAAATTCCAATGTATTTGAAATTGTACATAAGGGATCACATGTAACTGTGCTTTGAAATGGAATCAACTTTAAAAGTTCTTGCTCAACGCCAGCCATGATGGCGCCTCGCGAACGGGAGCTCTGAACATCTTTCAAAGCACCTGCGTTGTAAGTTGTAACAATATTGCGAGACAAGATGCACAAGCAATTACAAGGTGTAACAAAGCCTTATTTTCGTGCAGACTTTAACTTGTTATGCGATTTAATATGTAAATATGAATGTATCAATATACACGCTGTCGTGCAATTAAGCGATTGGCTACGGCCCTGATTTCAGTCTTAATTCTGTCCTTGTGGTTTTAATGTAAATTTTAGGGTAAATTTACGAATTTTAGGGTAAATTTACGAGTACCACCTTAGGAATTATATTCACTGAATAATTAATTCATATCACTTGTCGAATATCGACTGGAGAACTGGGCAGCAATCCATGTTTTATAACTTGAAAGATAGCTTTACGCTTTACCGCCGTTTGAATGTTAATATACATCATTAGGAACAAATAAATGCGTCTAGCTCCTCAAAATTTTGAGTATGCCGTGTTATAGACGTACAATATATGCAATCAGCGAAGGAGTGAATGGCGACAATGGTATAAACAAGTGCATTGCTCAGATTTTAGCAGGAAGCTATATATAGATATGAGGGAAATGTTTTATGAGCAATCAGACATAGAATTCGTTGGCTGAATTAAAAAGTAAGGCACCATAACTTTTGCAAACCCACAGCCGTACGAATGAACAGGTGTCTATGGCGTTTAATCAAGAGATTTAGGTCGAAACGATTATCTACATCAAAATGTATACGAGAAGGCAAAATTGAAGATGCTTTATAATTTCTCCCAACCAAACAATACAGAACATGATCAAAGTTGGTGATAAATGACTTGAGGGGAAGGGTTTTATGTGAAATACCTCCATGTCCATGTGTATTGCATGAACGAAACAGTCGTGAACAATCCGTGCATCTGCAGCCTTATAATATGCACCTTAATCTTAATATGATTTTTCAGTACACTAATTAGATCTTAACACAACTCATTTCGCTGAACCAACCGTGGCTATATGTTATAACTATGATATCTACACTGAATACTTTACCTTGGCTGGAGCGATAATAGGTGGGGGGAGGGGGTTATTAATATATTTCGTTCTGCCCGATGGATTTCTATTGTAAATTACTGAACTTACAAAACAAATCCGTCGGCCAGAACTTAATATATTAATTTCCCCCACCAATGATTGGTATAGCCATGCCCCTGTCTTTGGTCTTAAAAACTTTAGCCTTGTGACCTTATAAATAAACTATCTTTGAAAACTAACATCTTCTAGAATTTAGGAAGTGGCTTTTATTCTTTAAACAAGAAAAAGGCAAACAAACATCAGTGGCGTCGCCAGGGGGGAACCGGGGGGGATTCGTCCCACTCAGTTATTCTAAAGACCACTTTTGAGATTTTTAAAATCTGGTGAGAAAAGTGGGAGGGGGGGGGGGAGTGGTACAATGATTCCAATTACCAACAACCGTGTAAATAACAAAATTCTCGAATTAACGTAACTTTTGATCACGTAAACAATGACATTAGAATAACATATCAGCATAGAAAGAGACATTGCAGATACGATTGAGGCGGATACTCTTGTTGAGACATTTAGATAGCTAACAACAAAAAGTTGCCCTTGTAAAAACTGTTTGTTTATAACAAAAATCGCCGATATGTGGCTTTCAGATTGCCCATAAACTTGCCTGAAAATGCTGGAAATAGCGTTTTAGAGAAACTAGAAATAAAAATTTCCTCGAGGGGAATGCCCCCGAACACCCCTAGAGGTAACACGCCCTTTTTGTTCGTCTCGTCCCCCCCAGTCTGAACAAACTGGTGACGCCATTTACAATTATAGTAGGAGAAACTACGTAGGCCGTAAGAAACAAATATTTTCACGAAGTACCACCATTGTCGAATTGAACTCGAACTTCACATTCAAAACTGCCCCGACAGGGCAACAAACAGGTGTAGCCTTCGATGTTTGAAGAAGAAACAGATATTTCAAGTACCGCATGGAGCCTCGCCTCCAGATATCGAAGTAAACGCAGATATTGACTTTTTGGCAAACTCTGTTGGAATTCTGTGGAAATTCTGGCTATATTTATGTCTCAATATGTCTTAGGGTTATAAATATATAGTATCACCAACAGCACTGCCGTAGAAATCTAACTTATCAATTTTTAAGTAAATATGGATACTTTCCTACCGGATTTATTAGGTTTCATTTTATTTTATAATGTATTGAAGATATGTGGGAGAATATTCTTTAGCAGTTAATAAGGTAGGTCAAGTAGCAAGTTTGAAGAGCATGCGAGTGTATATTTGCCATAACAGATGGATTGAGATACATCTCGGAAGAACATGCTGAGTGGCTCTCGGACGCAGACAAGCGGTTAATATAAAAGTAGGTGTGGTTTTCGAGTGAATAAATGTTAGTTCCAAGATCTCTTTTGAACTGATGAAAAACTTGCATTAGCAGTGGGAATATCAAAAAGGTCCTACAATTAGGCAATTACCATTTATATACAAAGGCTATTGAAGTGGAGCTTTGTATTATTTGAGCACTAAAATATAGCATAAATTGAACGGTTTTAAATACATTAATTTGTAATCGTCTCTAATTTAATAACAAACGCGAACTACGCAGTTAATTAATGCAGTAGCCAGCCAAGTGATTTCTGTAACGGAACATGATGCGAATGTACTGGTGCGAGCGATACAAATACATTCTCGTTTTTGTTAATCAGATACATGTATGTATGCATGTATGTATGTGCATGTGTATGTATTTAGTAGGCTTTATTTCAAGACGCTATAGCTAGCCTTGTCAACAAAAGTGTTGGTTTCCGGAAGGGGCGTAACTAATGCAATAGTTAATTTAAAAAGTATTTAGAAAAATATTTAAATTAAATGCATGCTTTATATTGTTATTTTACTGAATATCTTTTTTCGGTCTTAAAGATTCAAGGAGTACAAGCACCCACGAACAGTAAAAAAAACACGTAAAAGCAATCAAATCATTTAAACCGCCTCAAACCTTTACGCGCTTAAAACTGCCACCAAGTTAGCCCAGTTGCACGAGATTTATGTGAAAGTGCATGTTTAGAAATCTTATAGTAATGATGTAAAATCTTGCTAGAGAATTGTCTCAATTCTAACCTTCCAAGGTCAATAATCCATCTGGTTTTCGAGCTTTTGCAGTTCATAACGCAAGATGAAGAGAAGCGCAACGTCAAATGAAGTATATGTATTCGCCCAGTGCAATATATATTCGGCCAGTGGAATAAAATGATGCTATTTCATCAGTAACCATTATCATTAATTAGGACCATGAACTTCGTTAACATAACCGAACAATTTCCCTCCCAAAATTAGCTTATGGGCTAGATGATTTTAAAATTTATATGTAATTCGCATTGATATTTCTCAATACAAAAGGGGCTTTTTACAGCAATATTAGTTTGAGCGGTCAGACAACATGTATGAGAGTGACTTTAGCTGAGAAATTACTTAAAGTAATTTCAATGTAACTTTCAGTTAATAGAAAATAACATACTGAATGAAGTGCTTACTTTGAAGTGTTTGTTCTGCAGCAACAGAATTCTGAAACGCCAGAATCATAGCCAACAGAGATATTCCATGGTAAACAGTCATCCTTATAGCAGCCATAATATTAAATGCAACGCCACGAGTGTTTATAAGTCAAATTATTTTGTTTTCATTTTTATATACGAATGCCTTTGACAGTTCATTGACTTTTTGGCAGCGAAACATGTGACGCCAAAAACAATAATCAGGTCGCTCTTGCTGGGTTAATATTTAAAGATGTTCTGATGTTTGACAGATTTCCTGCCTTACTTTGTGTGATATAGCACTTGTATTCTAGGTCAATGGCAATACAACATTACACGCAGTCTTTGACCATTTATGATTTCAATAGCAACGTATGAATATTTAGTCAAGTGGAAGTGTACTAAATGGCAAAAGCCTAGAAAAGTTTTGAAATAAAAAGTCGTCGGCCCAGAAAGTATAGAAAGACTTTCATGTTAATCTTATAAATTTCCTCTTTCATTTTAGAGTCTTAATTAAATACAATTTCATGCATGCGATTATATCAAGCAATATTGATGATGCGGGGGAGCCGCGTAATTCATAGCCAACTTCTGTTACATTATAATGCGTTAATTGTAAGTTACCCTTAATCTTTTAAACATTGCATTTATGCTGTTGCAATTAATAATCCGTGGTTAAATATCAGTTCTTATCAAATTCAAATTTATATTACCAACCGGCGATTTCGAATATATCCGCTTTTGAGGCATCTTCAGGCTACGTCATCTCTGTCATTCCAAATATGAGAAATATGCGTTCACTCACACGGCATCGCTAACCTGAGGCCGAGCTCATAGGACGGGCTGAACAGACCATGAAAGCGTGGGGAGGACAGGGGCGTAACTAGAACTATAATATTCGGTGGATATATTCGGTTCTGCCCGACGGATTTCTATTGTAAGCTTTTGCATAAGAAATCCGTCGGGCAGAACTGAATATATAAATATTCACCCCCCGCCCTAATTATTGTTCTAGTTACGCCACTGCATGGAGAAGGGGAGAATCTTCGAGAACATATATAGAATGATTGCTCGATATTTGGAGTCAAGTAGCGCACGGGAAGCAGGAGGGGAGTAGGTGCATTTAATTTGTTTATCCCCTATTTGGTGCAAAGATGCATGCAGTTTATTCGTGATATGAGCTTGGTAACTATGTTTTTACAAAGACATATTCCACCAATATTCCGCCATGAATGACTGTAAAAACACTGCTTTAACTCAATCAAAATGGGTTTTTGAGAGCACAAAGTTTAAATTTTATTCCTTTTCAATCAGAAAAACATATACATTATGGGTAATAGCGATTCGTTGTTAATACAAAGCGTTCCTTGTATACACAAGAGTAAAGAGCCTATATGTGAAATCTATACCTATTCTGCATGATACTGTCTGAAAAATCTGTATATTTGTTGAACAATTTCAAAAACAAACATTGGCAAATCCATGCTAACATTGTTCCAAGGCCGTCACTACAGCTAGAATGTCCTAAAAACTCCAACACGAGACTTTATATAGACGCTATGGCGCTCATTTTAACCCACTTTAGAGGGTATTACTGTATTGCATATATTAATATATTCGTTCAGCTCGACATATTAGCTTTGTATGTATGTGTGTTTTCAAAAGAATTCCGATAGTTAGAAGTGAGAATATACTGTACGAATATACATTGTGCTATAGTTGCGGTCCCGCATATACCAAGAATCCAATTGAGGTAACAAACCAAAAATCATTTTGACTATATGAAGAAGTTACTATATAATTTATTAAACTCACGAATTGATCATTTCATCAGAAATATTATTTTCAATCACTTCATATAATTATATATATATATATATATATATATATATATATATATATATATATATATATATATATATATATATATATATATATATATATAAATGCCGCTTTTGGGCTATATAATACAAACTTTTAAGTTTATTCTAATGATACGACTGAAAATAAGTCGAAAGATAGATAAATATAGGCATACATGACATGTTATAGATATTTTGCCGTCAAATTATATAGACATTTTTTCTTCTTATCTCCATACAATTACCTTGAACGAATAACCCAATATTAAGCTTGTTTTCCACTAGGCGCTGTTTTTGCTTGTAAATCCCCTCATGCCAGATCGTTTTACAAACAAGACTAGACGTGCAATACTCGTGGCGCTTCACATTCGACGATATAATATTATTGTTTTCTATAATATCGGTTAAAATATAAGGAAAAATAAATCTAATAATCATATATAATCTACCACACATTTAGAAATGTAATTGTCAGATAATTTGACAGTTCTGCAGTTTTTCGAATTTTAATTCAGCAGATTCTCGAATGGTGTATTGCCGCGGATATATATATATATATATATATATATATATTAATATATATATATATATTACCTGACGAGTGTGGTATAAGCTTTGCTTAATTGCCATACGAAATAAATTTGTCGTAATAAAGTTTTAATGGAATAAACCAGTTTGTCATTCTTGTTAATATATATATATTATTATAATATTATATTTTATATATATATATATATATATATATATTATAATATATTATATATATATATATATACAATTTGGTTTTCTCCTTCAGCCGTATAGTGCTCTACACTAAAGTGGAGCTGGGTTAAAATTTGAAATGAATTGGAGATTAAAACCTAAAAATTGTTCATTAAAAATTTAAACATTTAAAGCACTACAGTTCTGTTTCGAGAGGCCTATTGAAGCTCCTCTCTCTTCAGGTGCGTGATCAGATTGAATTGGAATATCCCGTGTACCGATCGTTCATAGTGGTGTGATACCTATCCATTTTTAATTAAAAACTTATTTGCATGCCGGCATGCACTAGTCAGTTCGTTTCTTTTGTTAAGAGTACAATACTCGGGTTTACAAATAATGAAGTACTTTTCCATTATGCATAAATTACATTTTTTCCCGATATTTGAATACGAGCTTGCACGAGCCATTATTTTCCAATCTATAGCGTATCTGATGTTATTATCCTTTAGGGACCAAATGTATTTACTTAGCTCTGTCGAGTTTCTCTTGTTATTATCTCGAAATGAACATGTATGATTGTTATAACGTGTTTTGAACTGATCACCAGTAAGGCCAATATATGTCTCCTTTGCGTCATTGGTTTTCACAGTGGCCTGGTAAATGACATTATCGCGTAAACATTCTCCTTTCATGGGGCAATTGGGTTTGGATCTACAATTACACATTCTTTCCGCTTGTTGTGGGGTTTCTCTAAGGATTGATTTGTTGTGGGAGTTAATTTTCCTT
The DNA here is from genome assembly GCF_004324835.1 of Dendronephthya gigantea. NCBI lineage: Eukaryota > Metazoa > Cnidaria > Anthozoa > Malacalcyonacea > Nephtheidae > Dendronephthya > Dendronephthya gigantea. Next base: position 25,861 of record NW_021163470.1, read on the forward strand.
TCCAAATTGGGCATACACGAATAGCTAATTTTCAGGGTGTTTTTATTGAAAATTTTATGCAAAATATGACCGCTCTTGAAGGATTCTTTCACAATATTTCTAAACTTACGTCCTACGTTTGTGGCGACGTTTTTGCTGAATGGAGGGTTAAACCACGTAATGTTCCTACGTCTACATCTTCGCTCAGGGTTATGGTTGTTAAGCTCTTTGTATTTTAAGTTGTAGTTGTAGCCGCTTTTTTCTAATGCACGTTGGTATTCAGGTGATGCTTTATCAAATGATTCTTTGTTTGAGGAAAGTTCATTAAGTCTTTTCTCGGTGGCTAGAGGGATGTTTTTAATAATACTTGGTGGGTGGTTGCTCTCGTTGTGAATATATAGAGGTTTGTTATTAGGTTTAAGATACGGCTCATGGGTTCCTTTGTTGAGGTCTAAGGTTACGTCCAGATAATTGACGATCTTTTTGTTGGCTTCAATTGATATTTTCAAGCCATTATCTTTGAAGACTTTGCAAATCTGTTTCTTGATTTTTTCAAGGCATTGGGGTGAATTTTCAAATGCTCCCAGGCCATCATCTCTATATAGACCAACTTGATTTCTGATAGTCTTAGGAAGTTGATGCAATAAGTACGATCCAACCAGTTCGCAAGTTTCTGCGCCATCAAACGAGCCCATAGTGACATCAAATGAATTTGGTGAATTCTTTTTGGACCATGCGGTATTGTTGTTGTAAAGGAGGGATTGTTTTGCGTGCCATATAATTTCTTTCTCTTGGGCTGTGATATCGGTGTATGCCTCTGCGAATTTAAGAGCGTCTTCGAGTAGCTTAGGTGAGATCGAGGGGTAGAAACTTACAATGTCGAATACAATAAACGAATGTCGCTCCTTTCTGGTGATTTTATTAAACCAATTTAAAGCATCTTTGGTGCTCTTCCATTGTTTCACGCCTGTTTTGTTAATGATGTCCTTGTTTATTCTATCGAGTAAACATTTACTTACTCTACCGATTTCAGACTTTGTTGGGTTAATTAGGCGGCAAGTTATATATATATATATATATATATATATATATATATATATATATATATAATATATATATATATATATATATATATATATATATATATATATATATATATATATGTAATTATAATATTACATTTATAGTACGCGCGTGCTGATTGGTCGAGAAGCGTGTTTCTATAACTGTATAGAAACACGGGAATTTTCCCGCCGAACTTGGGAAGCGAAGCGATGTAATGAGAATTTGTAATTGAATCGAATTATAATATTTGTACAAAATCTTTTTATCGAGTTATATTATAAAAGAAATAGAAAACGTTTTTCTTGTGTTTCTATACAGTTATAGAAACACTTGTGGGAGTTTGGGAGAACTCGAAATAACGTGGAAAAACTCGCCCTACGGGCTCGTTTTCCCACTGATTATTTCTCGTTCTCCCAAACTCCCACGCGTGTTTCTATAACTGTATAGAAACACGGAAAATGTTTCTATACTATGTATTTTATATCGTCTTTTATATATATATATATATATATGATGATGATATTATATCCAATATAATATTTCGTTGTCCGTACTTGAACAAAGAGTGCTCAATATCGAGGTGTGATAGAGCAATATTTATATTTATATTTAATCTTAAAATATTTTCATCGCTACACTGTGTTTCACGCTTAAAAGCGATCTTCAGGCGAATGGATACTATGATTTTATCGGTTACTAACGGTTTGCTGACGCGTTGAGATGACTTGCGCGGGCGTTTGCGATTTTGAATTTTTGCGCGCTGAATTTATTGCGGTGTCTACACTTCGCAAACAATTCCGATCGTTTATTCAACGCTCTGTCTTTGCTCAATTCAAGGATATGAAGTTTCTCCTCCAAACACAGATTACATCTTTTTCCACCAGCTCTACACGCCGGGACTTGCTTTAAAAGGGACCACTTGATAGAGAATTGTCTCTCGCTTTCTTTCAATATCCAAACATACTTCGAAAGTTCCGTTTCTGTCGAGTAGCGCGCGTTGTTGAATGACTTTTTGTGGTTAGAGAAACGGTTCTTGAAGCTTCCTGCTGTCATTCCAACATATTCTTTCGTATCGCCGTCGTCGGTTGGCGTAATTTCAGCTTTGTAAACCACGCTCTCTGACAAGCATTTTCCTGATAATGGACATTCTTCTTTGACGCGACAGTTGCAGTTTCTTTCGCTGGATGGTTCGTTTCGTCTTTGTAACACACGGTGGTTGTGGTTTGAGATTGAGGTTTTTACGTTGTTCATGCAGGAGTAGCTGACCTTTACCGTATTACGATTAAAGATTTTGTGGAGACGCGACGTCTTAGGAAAGTGCTTGTCAATCAATCGCAGAAAATTGTGGGCCACGATCGTCTTCACGTTTTTGCTGAAGGGGGGATTGGACCAGATGATCTTTCTCTTACGGTTATTGGTAGATGAACGGTCGGGTTTGGCGTTATTGATTGTGTAATGTAGTTTGGCTTTATAATTATACTGCAGTTGAGAGCATTCTCGTAGAATTGCGCGGCTGAGTTGAAGCTTGACTCATCGGATGATAAACTTGATATTCGTTTGTTTACTGATTTCGGAAGTTGTTTAATGATGGAGGGAGGATGGTTGGAGCGGCTGTCAATGTAAAGAGGGTCGTTGTTTGGCTTTCTGTATGGGTGATAGCTCTCTTCTTGCAAATTGAAGGTGACATCGAGGAAGTTGACGATGTGGTTGTTTACTTCAGCTGTGATTCTTAAATCCAAGTCATTGAAAATGCTGTGTAGCATTTTCCTTGCCAGATCTGCTGATCTTCCTGCGGTGCCTTCTAACAGCAGTAAACCGTCGTCTCGATATAATCCGATGTTATCTTTGCCAAATCTTTTAGAAAGCTTATTCAGCACATACAGTCCGACAAGCATTTTCAATGACTTGGATTTAAGAGTCACAGCTGAAGTAAACAACCACATCGTCAACTTCCTCGATGTCACCTTCAATTTGCAAGAAGAGAGCTATCACCCATACAGAAAGCCAAACAACGACCCTCTTTACATTGACAGCCGTTCCAACCATCCTCCCTCCATCATTAAACAACTTCCGAAATCAGTAAACAAACGAATATCAAGTTTATCATCCGATGAGTCAAGCTTCAACTCAGCCGCGCAATTCTACGAGAATGCTCTCAACTGCAGTATATAATTATAAAGCCAAACTACATTACACAATCAATAACGCCAAACCCGACCGTTCATCTACCAATAACCGTAAGAGAAAGATCATCTGGTTCAATCCCCCCTTCAGCAAAAACGTGAAGACGATCGTGGCCCACAATTTTCTGCGATTGATTGACAAGCACTTTCCTAAGACGCGACGTCGCGTCTCCACAAAATCTTTAATCGTAATACTCGTAATACAAGGTCAGCTACTCCTGCATGAACAACGTAAAAACCTCAATCTCAAACCACAACCACCGTGTGTTACAAAGACGAAACGAACCATCTAGCAAAAGAAACTGCAACTGTCGCGTCAAAGAAGAATGTCCATTATCAGGAAAATGCTTGTCAGAGAGCGTGGTTTACAAAGCTGAAATTACGCCAACCGACGACGGCGATACGAAAGAATATGTTGGAATGACAGCAGGAAGCTTCAAGAACCGTTTCTCTAACCACAAAAAGTCATTCAACAACGCGCGCTACTCGACAGAAACGGAACTTTCGAAGTATGTTTGGATATTGAAAGAAAGCGAGAGACAATTCTCTATCAAGTGGTCCCTTTTAAAGCAAGTCCCGGCGTGTAGAGCTGGTGGAAAAAGATGTAATCTGTGTTTGGAGGAGAAACTTCATATCCTTGAATTGAGCAAAGACAGAGCGTTGAATAAACGATCGGAATTGTTTGCGAAGTGTAGACACCGCAATAAATTCAGCGCGCAAAAATTCAAAATCGCAAACGCACGCGCAAGTCATCTCAACGCGTCAGCAAACCGTTAGTTATAAAATCATAGTATCCATTCGCCTGAAGATCGCTTTTAAGCGTGAAACACAGTGTAGCGATGTAAATATTTTAAAACTGAATATATATATATTTTTTTATATATATATATATATATATATATATAATATATATATTATAATATATATATAATATATATAATATATATATATATATATGATTTCATGCATGAGTGATTGCTCGGGTGATTAAACTAACAATGGTGTTGTGAAAAAAGTTACTCAAGCCGCGAGTTAAACGGAAAAAAGCCCACTTTTACGCAGTTGCGCGGCTGACTTAATTTACATCAAAATTTCTGAAATTTCGATTCTTTGTAAACAAATACCCAAACGTTCAGCCCTTGAATTCAAATTGGATTTTAAACCTCTCATTCATGTTTGCACAAGCAATTCAAAATGATGCTTCCACAAACCGCTCTTCCATTTTTCGAGGTTAATTTTTCTGTTTGTTTTTAGTGTTAGAATGACCTGAAGATGGTAAAGTACCCATACTAGCATAAATCTATGAGATATTTTGATAAATTTATAGTTTTCTTAACATTTCAAAATTGTGTACTTTTTTTTGATACACCCTGTATATATGTATGCATGCATAGTACGGTTTGTATTTTTCTACTTTTTGCGATCAAAGCAAATCCTTTCGGCCACTGAAACCAATTTCTGACTACTCAAATTACGTCAAAATATAAACGAAAATACTTTCTTTACTCCTGTTATCCAGGTTTGATAGAGAATGTTGAAGAGATAGACAGACTAGACAGTCATTGATAGAAGTTATAGTTTGATGTGGTTTAGTGTCATCAGCGTTCAGTGAAGGCTCTGTGTAAAATTCTGCGAAGTTCGCCAGATCATTGTTAAAGATAGCAAAGAACATGCAGAGGTACCTGAATGCTCTATGTGGTACGGCGTCCACCGCAACTCTCTAGGTCCTACAGCTCAGATAATCGGTAAACTAGCACAGTACAGGTTCAGTTAGACAGACCATCACCACAGAGTTTCTGTACGAGAATGTTATGATCTACGAAGTGAAAGTCTTTAGACACGTCTAAATACTAACTAACGTAACACTCGAATAAACTCCTCCCTCGAATAAACGCCGCTCTAAAATAAACGCCGCCTTAAAATAAACGCCGCCCTTGGCCCCTCGACAGGTGTCAATTTTTTAATATTTTCATTTCTTTTTACATTGTTATAAACACATTCTCCCTTAGTTTTTGCAATACAAAACTAAATAATTGAAATTACTATTCTGTGTTTTATATTCACATGCATTTGTATTCGTATGCTGGCGGTTAAAACGCCTTTACTTAATTCACAAATGTTTTAAGTGCGTTACCAAGGCAATGTCATGAAAACTCCTACAATTAATATTAATTATATTCAAACGATTTCACTCTAAATTAAGGACGTGTCTAAGCAATGTTAATAAAATATATTGCTGCACGTATATAGTTAACTCAGAAATACACCTGGTGTATAGACATCCCAGATAGCAGACATCGCATTTTGGAAGACATCATTATATATCACCTCTAAAAGAAACTCGACAGCAGCTAGTGCAAGCCATGGTAGGATTTTTAAATTTTTTTTCGTAATGGAATTGTAGGTTGTTCCTTAGAGCAAAAAGCTCCTTGAATTATTGGCAACCTAAGTTTTATTCTGCTTGTGAAATGATGTGGGGTTTAGTCTACACGACAGGTGATATTCTACAGTTGATGTTGTTTGCATTTATTTGTTATTGAAATATATGAATTGTTTTATCAACAAATGATGTGGACCTATTGCTTTCAGGGAACATTATAAGTGGCCAAGATACGGATTCATCAGCTTTAATATAGTTATTTACAAAATACATGCATGCGGCAACAATTCTCCTCACAATATTTAATTGCATCTTGCATGCCTGCTTCTTTATGTTTCTTTTATCACGAAAACTCTAAAAGCGTTTGTATTTGTATCTTAGCGCCGTTGAAAGGTCTAACTCTTCCTTTGAACATAGTTAAAGTGTGTTTCCAAAGCAATGTCATATAAAAACATATTTTTTCGAGCCCTCTCACTCTTTACATGCAGCGTGTCCATCTAGTTAATGATAAATAACCACAGTATAAGCGCACACTATATACACAGGATCTTCAACTCTAGCGGAGTCTGGACATCATATATGTCAGTTTTTTTCATTGGTGTGGATGGCCTGGAGCACTCATGTTGAGGGTTTTTTAGGACAACTAAAGAAGAAACATTTAGGATTCTTAAGACCTAACAAGAGTAACCAGGAATATTGCGAAAAGTTAGTGGAATTTAAAGGCCCTTTCACGAAAATAGAACCTACACCCATGGGATTCTCCCATTACCCCTAAAAAAATTGTTTTAAAACTATTCTTAGCACATTTATATCTGAATTTGATAGCTCGAGAGTCGTCTTAAATGTACTTTATGTATGATTTTACTTGCATGACTGGGAAGTCGATCATTCAAACGAGTATTATGCACTTCAGTGATGGAAATATACATTAATTCCTTCAGCCGAGGGGATTTTAGATGCATGTATGTCTATTATATGTTTATGTGATATTTATAAATAAATAAACGGGATGAATTTCATAGCGACAGGTGTC
>NW_021163470.1:37500-52500 GCF_004324835.1 Dendronephthya gigantea
AGTAAAATACTTATAACCAAGACATAATATCATTCTCTATTTTGAATTACCATTTAATATTTCTTTTCCCACAATATCATACTATAAAGGTAGCCACAATGCGAGCAGCAGCGTTTTTTAAGATATGCCTTTACATGATGGCAAAGCCGAAGGCGAAAAAAATATACAACCCGAAGTTCGGAAGTGTTTCCGTTTTATAATGCGATGGTGAACGGAATCCTTTCCTTTTAAAGTATTCCTGGTTAACCCTTATTTAAAACATCTATTGCATGGTAGTAGATAGAAAGAATAGTGTTTTGTAGTGACACAAAATATACAGAACGTCAGATGCGTTCGAATTCGACTTTTAAATAAAATTCGGCCTTCATGTCGGTATGCAAGCCATGCATCGTCTGTACTTTTTTAAAACGAAATAAACAAAAACATTTCAGTTAGTTACTTTTTGCCATTTTCACAGTATTACTCTGGTATAAGATAAAAAATATAGTGATATTTGTGAATAAATTTGAACCATTTCAGTCATTAGGTGTGAAATTATAAAATCTGACTGTCACTTTTCATTTAGTTTTCAACAATTTTTGTCACAAAAACATAGATTTTGCACCAAATATATATCGCCAAATTTTGCACAAATAAGAGGAAGAAAAATGAAATAAATTTTCAAGACTTGAGACGAAATAGTTTGGAAAAAACTGAATTTTTACCTGAGTTTGTGTCGGCCTTTTCCATATTTTCCCGACGAAAGCAGCCGAAAAAATTAATGAAAACATCACAAAAACGCCTCAAATGAAAGGCAAAACTCCCTCACCTGAAAACTATGATAACAACGATGAAACCGAGCTTTAAAGGTATCGAAAAATATGTAAACCAAAGGCGAAAACCGGGATATAACTCGGCGGATAGCTTTGTACGGCAAAAAATACAAATATTGTTTTTTGCATAATAAGCCTCGCTTCCATGTTATGCGAAGGCGCGGTTACTAAGTTTCGCAATTGGTCTATAGACACAAGTACCATGACATTTCAGTGTTGGAAATATATATTAATTCCTTCAGGCGAGGGAATTTTGGCTTCATGTATGTCTGGTATGTATGTATATGTGATATATATAAATAAGTAAACGGGTTGTATTTCATTGCGACATGCAGGTGTCATTTTTTTAATATTTTCATTTCTTTTTACATTAACAATGTAAAATCAAGAACCACAATTTTCCCTATTTTAGTTTTCGCTATGCAAAACTAAATAATTCAAATTACTATTTCATGTTTTATGTTAACTGCAAGAATTAAACATGCATTTGTATTCGTATGCTGGAGGGTAAAACGCTTTCATTTTACTATACAAATGGTTTAAGTGCGTTACCAAAGCAATGTCATGCATAAAAACTCTTACAATTAATATTAATTATTAAAACACTTCCACTCTAAATTAAGGACGTGTCTAAGCAATGTTAATAAAACATATTGCAGCACGTATATAGTTAACTCAAAAATACACCTGGGGCCGGTTGTTCGAAAGGCGTTTAGCTTAAACGGCGGATAAGTTGAAAATGGAATACAAAATGATATATTTATTGGACAAATGAGCTGAAATATTTCGATGTAAATAGCTTTATTTTTATTGGAAGTAGATACTTAATGCATAAGATTAGGTTCAGTCATTCACAAGATGCATGAGAGTATTTTTAAACTTTGGCTTATCCACCGTTTAAGCTAAACGCCTTTCGAACAACCGGCCCCTGGTGTATAGACATTCCAGATAGCAGACATCGCATTTTGGAAGACATCATTATATATCACCTCTAAAAGAAACTCGACAGCAGCTAGTGCAAGCCATGGTAGGATTTTTAAAATTTTTTTTTGTTCTCGGACAGAAAAACTATAATATAAATGGATTGTTTTGAAGCTATTGAAGAGTGTTTCTTAACGGTTAAATAGTTCTAAATTATTTTGTATTTTAATGCAGCGGCAGTTTGATTTCGCTAAAATATTGATTGAAAATGGAAAAGTCAGATATTTCAAACTAAGTTTAAAATGAATCTTGTTAAAAAATCGATGGAAATTTCGTACAAAAATTGTAAAAAATTGTTTTAAAACTATTCTTATTGCACATTTATAGCCGAATTTGATAGCTCAAAAGCCGTCTTAAATACATGTACTTGATGTATATATAGGATTTTACTTATACGACTGCATGCATGGGAAGTCGATCATTCAATATACATGCACAAGTATACTTTAACATTTCAGTGTGAAAAACTTTGTTCATTTAAGACGGCTGTCGACTTTCTTTTAGAAAAAAATCGTAGGTTGTGCCTTAGAGCTAAAAGCTCCGTAAAATTATTGGCAACCTATAAGTTTTATTCTGTTCGTCAAGGGATGTCGAGTTTAGTCTACGGCAGGCGATATTCTACCGTTGATGTTGCTTGCAATTGTTTGCTATATTGAATTATATGAATTGTTTAATCAGCGATTGATATGGACCTATTGCTTCGAAAAAACATTATAAAAAGCCAAGATATATGCATGTGGCAATAATTCTTCAAGCAATATTTAATTGCATCTTGCCTGCTTCTTATATGTTTCTTTTATCACGAAAACTCTAAACGCGTTTGTGTCTGTATCCCAGCACGGTTTGAGAGTCCAAATTTTTCTTTGAACATAATTGAAGTGTGTTAGCACCAAAGCAACGTCATATATATAAAAACATATATTTTTTCGAGCTCTCTCACTCTTTACAGCGTGTCCATAAGTAAGCGCACACTATACAGGATCTTCAACTCTGGAGTCTGGACATCTTCTGCATGGACTTCATATCTCTTAGTCTAGGATATATGTCAGTTTTTGTCATTGGTGTAGATTGCCTCGAACACTCATGTTGATGGTTTTTTAGGACAACAAAAGAAAAATTATTCATAGGATTCTTAAGACCTAACCAGAGTAACCAGGAACATTGCGAAAAGCTAGTGCAACTTAAAGGCCCTTTCGCGGAAATAGAACCTACACCCATGGGATTGTCACATTACCCCTAAAAAAATTGTTTTAAAACTATTCTTAGCACATTTATTAGAGCAGAATCTGATAGCTCGAGAGTAGTCTATGTAGGATTTTACTTTTATACGTATATATATATGTATATATATATATACGTATGTATATGTATATATTATAATATATATATATATATATATATATATATATATATTGAAGCCCCTGTGTCAACATGTACCAAGTTTCATCCGCGATGACCTTGATTTTTTAAGCCACCTCCCAGAAACAGTCAATGATAACGCACTCCTTGTATCATTTGACGTTGTCAACCTATATACGAGTATTCCGCATGAACTCGGCCTTACAGCTATCGAATACTGGATTGACAACTTTGGAAATTCTCTCAACCGATCGTTTTCTAAAGAATTCATCATGGAATCGATTACAATTGTCCTGAAAGAGAACACTTTCCACTTCGACAATAAATTATATCAACAAATTCAGGGAACAGCGATGGGGACGAAAATGGCCCCATCTTATGCGACCCTCGTACTTGGATACCTGGAAGAGAAACTGTACTCAGAATTCGAAACGCGATTTGGTAGAGAACAAAAGGAGGAATTTGTACGCGCTTTCCAGAGATATTTAGACGATTGTTTCACAATCTGGAACAAATCAGAGGAAGATCTGAGGAAACTACATGCTATGTTAAACAGTCTCCAGGAAAGCGTCAATTTCACGGTAGAATTTGACAACGCCAAGCTGCCATTTCTAGATGTGTTAGTGTACAAGCAAGATGACAAGTTGATTACGGACATCTTCTACAAGGCAACTGACACAAACCAATATCTCAACTTTAACTCGTGTCATCCCAAACACACGAAAACCAACATCCCTTACAGCCTGGCTCGTCGCATATGTTGCATTGTGTCAGACCCACACATCAAAACAAAACGACTCCGCGAACTCGAAAAATTCCTGTTACAACAAAACTACCCTAAGAACCTCATCACAAAGGGAATAGAGAAAGCAACCTCTCTACCAATGGCCGAACTTAGAACACCAAAAAACAGAGATGACAACGCAAAGATCCTTCCGCTGGTTTTGACACATAATCCCAACAACCCACAAGTAATCAATAAGATAAAACAGGACATGCAATTCCTAGAGAACTCCGAGAACATGAAAACAATTCTGGAAAGTACGAAGTTTATTGTCAGCCGCCGCAGCCAAAAAACTTGAAGAAACAACTAACACAAGCCCGGTTCGTTTCCGAGAGAACTCCAGCAGTGTGACAAAATGCGGAGAAACAAGATGCGGTACCTGTGCAATCATAGTGACCGGAATTGATATCAAACTGAAGAACGGCAAAGCGTGGAATATAAAATGTCAGATGAATTGTAAATCGCGGAACGTTATATACGTTCTACTCTGCACAAAATGCAAAAGTTTTTATGTCGGCCAAACTGAAAATCTCCGTCACAGAGTTACGCTACACAGACAGCAAATAAACCATAAAGAATATTGCCACTTAGCAGTAAGTGAGCACATCAGAAAATGTAGCAATGGCAACTTCCAGATTATGCCGATTTATCAATGTGACAGTCATTCAGACCGCTTAGTCAGGGAGTCGAAGGAAAGAGACATTATAACTATACTTCAGCCGGATTTAAATTCATGTCAATAATAATACCATGCAGTTTATGTAAGATTTTGTTATATATTTTCATATCTTTGTTTGTGTGAAATATTTATGTAAATAATTACCATTAAGTAATCCAACACCACACGTGTAGTGACGTAGTGGCAAACCAGTGAAATATGTAAATATAGGATATCACAACTCATTTCTTACAAAGTATTCAGCACCTGAGGAGCTTTCAATAAAGCGAAAACGTTTGTGCAAAATGATTAGATTTAGTGTTGTTTGATATCCTTTGTCTGATCTTCATTGCTTCCGAGACAAACTTTTTTATATACAGCTACTTGTGTATCAATACATTTTTGATATATATATAATATATAATTATATATTATATAATATATATATATATATATATATATATATATATATATATATATATTATATATATAGTCTCGTTAGGACATCTCATATTTTGAATTGAGTTATGATTATAGGGAGTTTTTGGTGAAAATGACCTTCTGATTTTACATGCATGGTTCAAAAATATATTCTGTTGCTGCTCAAATGACAAAAATAAAGCATTTTGAAAGTTTACAAGTTTCAATGTGGCCTTCAGTTTCTGAGCGGATAAGGGTTGAAGACATGTGTTGATTTTAATGTTTTCTCGCTCCTGAAAAGTTCACCACGCTATTTTTAACTATGTTTTGGAAAGTTAACGATGCCCTTGAAGATGATTAACTTTAAGTATGTTTTAACTAGGATTAAGGCTAACTACTTTTTTATACAACTGGCTTAACTACGTGATTCGAGTTAACCACGTTTTAACTACAAAAATAGTGATTAAAACGTGATTAAGAGCTTTATACAACCGGCCCCGGTTCCATAGAAAAGCACAGGGAGTACAAATAACTCAACGGATATTTATTTTTGATGTTATAGCTTCGCTAATTCATTATCTTTACATCTAGTTTTAACGGCCTTTTTAACTGCCATCATACAACAACAGTCTCTACTGAAGTTATCTACTTGTGGCGTTTCTCGTGAACCGTGAACGCGGCCTAAAATGATATTTTTTCTTCTTTTACAATAAAGAATTGCTATAATTTGCTCACAGGAAGATTTATTTCATAATTTTTCTGTTTAGATGATCTCTTTATCTTCTCTGTCGAAATACACAGAAATGTGGAGGATGAATCTCGTTTCCACCAAAATGTTGTTTACCCTAACGATCTTGCTATACTTTGGCGGAATTATGGTCAATTGCAATGAAGAAATTCCTATTTGTGACATGCAATTGAAACAGCTCAAAGAAGACATGAAAAACTGGGAAAAAAGATGTGTGAAAGAGAGTCTAGGGAATTTAAAAGAGATTAAGCCAAATTTTGTCCACGGTCGCCGCGAATCAAATTCTTCATATTGCCGAGCCGAAAATAAGTACCTGAAGGAAAGAATGCGTATGCATTCAAACATGTGCTTTTATGACGGTAAGTTAATCGATTTTTCTATTACATTGGCATCGGGCTAAATACCATGGCATCTGGCATAATCACGGATTGTGGCAAGTGCCATGGTATTTAGCAAAATCGTTATGGTCTTAACATATGATTTTTGATGTTATTTAAAACACTTCTCTTTTTTACTTAGTGTTTTAGCCGTTTTATCACCCCTTTTCACTCTCGCCGGCGTGAAGCGCCGTGCGAGGGTACTAATTCCGCCTGGAGATTAGGAATTACACCCAGCGCCAGTATGTTTAATACTTAAGTTGGTTACATGAACAGTAGATGAAGTTCTTCCTTAAAATCGGTGTCAGCGGACAAGGGTTCGGATGATAGGGTTTTAGTCCCCGGGTTTTCGTCTCTGCCCCTCGTGTATCTCTCATTCTTATAAGACCTGTTGATTCTAACTAGTTTGGCATTGGACTTGTGTGTAATTATTCACTGGCGCTGGTATGAGGGTAAAGAATGGTATTGGCAACACAAAAAGTTAAGACAAAAAGTTTGTATTTCAATGAGAACGTTAGCAATTTAATTTACATTTTGCAAACTGATTTCAAATAGCGTTTGGGAAACTTCACTATGAAATACTTCGGAAGGAAGGAAGAATTCTTCGTTTGAAGTGCTATAGGTTCATTTATTTCCAAATCGTTTGCCAAGGGGCTATAAGTCTATCATTGTAGGTATTGTGTACCATCCTGGAAATGGGGATAATTGTGAGATGTCGGACTATTTATTCGACTCGTTTCGAATATTGAGTCAACTTATGCAAACTATGGAATTATTATTATTAGTGATTTCAACCGTCTACATACCACAAACTGAGTAAAGAGAAATTGTACATTTTCCAACCCGCGGTAACAATGTCCTTGATTTATAGTTTTGACCAATCTTGAATACTATTATGGAAAACCAAAGAAATTATCCCGTTTAGGAATTGAAGTTAACGAGTTCACGGCGACCAGGTTGACCTCGGTTCTAGCGCGATCAGACCGAGGTTTGACCTAGGTTGACTTCGGTTTTTGTTAGGTTATTTCTGCACAGTAGTGTACACCCCATTTCGCTTACGTCAATATTATCTGAAATCGCGGAAGAATTAGTGGTTGAAAATTACATACAGCCCGCAGCAACAATGATCGATAACAACCAGTTTGGAACAATCGCAAAGTCATCTACTACTCACGCTTTAATAAGTATGATGCATAAGTGGACTGAGAAAACTGACGGAAATGGCTCCACAGTACTAATTGTTGATTTACTTGACTTCAAAAAGGCGTTTGATCTGATCATAACATTCCAGTGAGGAAACTGGCTACCCTTAATATTCTACTTAGTGTTGAGGCAGGATAGTGAACTTTCTGACACAGATCGCAGGCAGAGAGTGAAGTTGAAGTCGGATTGTTGTTCGGAATTAGCTGCGTTCCCAGCGGGGGTACCACAAGGGAATATGGTTGTATGTACCGCAAGGGGGTATGGCTGTTTGCCATGCATAATGATGAAATACCTCGAAATTGAAGATACCGACATTTGGAAGTATGTTGATGCTACGTCAATATGGGAAGTGGTTCTCGAACATGAAATAAATACATTGCAATCATCTGCATGTGTTTGAACTTCAAAAACAGTCAATTACAAATAACAAATTTCAGTTAAACGAAACTAAATGCCAAAAACTCCATATATTTCAAATGCAAAGAACGCTTTGGCGTTCACGGACTTTTGCTCCTATTTTACCGTGAATAATAAACCATTAGACGTTGTGTCATGTTACTGGGATTGATTGATCACATGACCTCAAGTAGAATCTACATGTACTAGCAGCAGCGTAGCTAGCCTGATGATTTTGTCCCGCTATGTAAATTTCGAGTTATTATGATTACTCATTTCCTTAAAAATTTATTGTTTTCACAGAACACCAAAGTATTAGCATAGTGGGACAAATCGTAAGGCTGGCTACGCTATTGTGTACTAGAGATTGAGAGGGAAGTCTCTAAAAGATTTCTGAAAGGCTGTATTTCCTTTCACAGTTAAAAGGTGCTAAAGTTCGTGTGGAGGATTTGATACCATTTTTTTTAACATGCATACGGTCAGTTACAGAATACGCCTGCCCAGTTTTCCATGACTCGCTGCCCCCATACCTATCAGAGGATCTGAAAAAGTTACAAAAGCGTGCACTCAGAATAATATATCCATCACTAACATATCCAGAGGCTTTGCTAGAGGTCTCTATTAATTGATTCACTGTTTAATCGCAGGGAAAATATTTTATTTCGGTCATGTCTGTCAATATGGTGAGCGGATGATAGAAGTGGATTATATTTTAGTTTCAATTTTGATTGGCTTTTTGCCATTTTGAGAACGTGGAAATTATATATAATAATGTATTCATTCATGCAATATGTATTCATATTACCTGAGTTATGCGTGGTTTTGAAATGATATTTGACTTTAGCAGTAATCTCTTCCAGGACCTTACCCTGAGCAATATGTACTATTGGCTACCGAGACTTCGATCCTGGCCATTGATTTAACAACATTTGATACAAAAGTCGTTGTTGGTGGAAAACAAAAACTTCGGACGTTGGATTTTGATGCATTTGGCAAGAAAATTTACTTTGCAGAATTGGCTAAAGAAATTCGTAGGGCGAACTATGACGGAACGTACGAAGAGAGCGCAGTGAAGGATGCTAACGCAAGGGCATTAACAATCGACTGGATTGGACGTCGTATATTCTGGATTGCTTTCCCGTGGAGTACAATTTACGTGGCAACTCTTGACGGCAAAGACAGCAGGTTGTTAATTGGAACTCGTTATCTTCATGATATAACAATTGATCCCATTGAAGGGTGAGTTATACATAAACGAAGAAGTAATCAAATCCAGGAGATATTGTTGGATATGTTGATTTGATTTATTAAGTAATTCTAAATTTAGGTTCGGAATTTTTCAATGCTATGCAAACTTAAGAATTTGTTTTTTAGTTTCAGGATTTGGCCTGATTCTTGTCGTTTACGACTCAGCTTATTGATGATTACTCATTTCTGATAGTCTTTTTTTAAATGTTAAATCTCCAGAACAGGTCTAACGGATTAATTCAATCCTTCATATCTGTTCTCCAGTTTCGCTTATAATCATGTCACAATATAAGGATGGAAATTTTGGAGATGCGCGAATTCAGCATTATACTACAGGGTGTCCCAAAGAAAGTATACTCCGGTTTGATTCAAAATAGACTCTTATCGAGTAACGTTATCGAATGAAACAACTTTCATTAGTTAGAGGAAAAAACAAATTAGATTTTGATATTTATAGTTGTATTTTATAAGGAAATTCATGGGGATATTATATAGTTTTCAATATCGGTACATTAGTTTGGAATGTCCCTAAAATATGCAAAATACGCTCTATAAATATTAATAAATTAATTTTGTCTGAAATGAAGTACGCACAGCACTATTAACATGCAGTAGACACTAAACAAACTGTTGAATTATGATATACCACCACAAATTATCACGATAACTGATTTATTTGAATATAAGTTAGGATAATGCCCAAGTGTCTCTTAAATGCAAGCAATGTTTCTCTCATTATTAGCTGCTATGCTGCGATTTTTCCATAATTTAGTCAAGCCGTTAATTTTGAGGTAAAATTGTAATAAACCATGCAAAATCTAAGTTAACGCTTCCTCTATCCAATAAAATTTCTTTTAGTGCAATGGTTCACTGGTTAAAACTTCAGCCTAGTAAGAGCTTCACTTTCCTCTATACGATCACAAGTTATAGTGTTGGGAACAAAACCGTCACTTCCTCATCTGAGTGCTCAAAACCAAATTCCTGTTCCACACTTTGAATTTTGGCATCTGGTGGAGACATCTTAATTATTACACTTGAAGCAAACCTCCCCACCGCTTGTCATGTATCCTGTTGTGAATGTTCTTTTCCACATCTAGTGCAGGATCCTTTTCCCACTACACGAAAAGAGTAAACTCTGCTCTTGACATTTTTTTGCTTTAACTTTTTTCTGGCCAACCCGTTTATTCTCCCTTTGCCATTTTTGACTATAGATATACTTGTTTCTCACTTTCTTCTTTTTTCATTTCAGCTTTAGAGATTTCATATGTATGAGCAACTTTTATTCAGTGTTTTGTCTAATGTTAATTCATCCTCTCGCAAAAATTTTCTACCGCACATCTTTAGAATTTGTTCCCAGAAAAATTCTGTCTTTAGTCATAACATCAGGCTCGTGAAACGAACATTCTTTGACTAAAAGCTTTTTTTCTACACACCTGACACCATGTGTTTTTTAAAGGTTTAATCTCAGTCTAAGATTCGCAAAGAATAAGATATCAGAATGAAAAAGTATATTTCAAAATGACATAGTCGCAAAAAAACAATGAAACATGGTTGCCACAATTTGTGATGTTGTCAACCCGCGAGAAAATAATTACGCAATTAATATAAACAAAAACACGCAGGGGAGGATGGTTGCCAGCTGTAATTGTGCAAAAATCCCGAGTAAGCTAACAAAATATCCCAAGATTTCCCCGAAAATCCCTATATTTCCTGTCTAAACAGGAGGCAGTTTGTCTGCGTTGACCAAAAATTGCGGGATTATTACTTCTTCAAAGTACAACTTCGTGTCAAAGAACTAAAAAACAAATACCAACTTTGGCTGAGTATTTTTGTTATTTTCCCTTTTTAAAAGTGTTCATAAATTATTAGGTACTCCTATAGAGGTAAAAAGGTTTATAATAAGCTATCATGCGTCGAAATCAGTTACGAAACGGAATGCATTTTAGCTGACAAAAAATCAGCAAAAATAAAATGATAATTCGGTCCTGACACAAAAAAAAAGATTTTTGCGATAGCTACAGAGCTAGCTGGATTTAAGCGGATGTTAAAAGGTTAGACACATTGCATGGTTCCTCATAAATTAGGCTGTCAGTAAATGTTTCAGGAGTGCTCCCAAAGCTCAACAACGATATATAATATACATAATAATATTAATTAATTCTTCAATCTCAAAATAAAGCCGTCGCTACACAGTATTTTACGCTAAGCTAAAAAAGCAAAGCGATCATCAGGCGACTAAAGAAAAATAACAATATTTGATTACGTATTGCATCAACGGTTACTCGTCTGTCACGCGCTTATGCTTGTGCGCGCGCCTAAAATTTCCGGCATTAAACTTGTTCCTATATGGCAGCATTTTGAAAACAGTTGAGAGCAGGGGCGGATCTAGGAATTTTTTTACGTTAGTCAAAATTTTCGTAGGCCAATTTTCGTCACCAATCGTCCTCCCCCCGCCAAATTTAAGAAATTTGTGAGGCTTTCCAAGCTTAATGCCAGGTTATAGTCTGCTAAATTCCTAGGGCACAGCTATTGAATGCCACGCAAAACATTGTGTAGGCACTGAAATGGAAGGTTTAAAAAGGGACGTTTTGTGAGTATAAAATGCATGTTTTTATAGCAATAGTCAAATCTCAAAAATGGTAGAAATTTACCCCTTCGAACAGACCTCTCAAGAAATTTTCAGCTCAAAAAGTTATTGTCTAGTGAAATGTAAGAACACAGGTTTATTACGTTATCATTGAATTTGGTCAAAGCGAAATTGCTTTATATTTATATATTATAATGATTTCCCAAATATCCATAGCTTTCTAAATCTTTCGAACTGCAAATTACAGATTATTACACTAGCTCACAATCTATACAATGCCAGCAAAACGAATCTTGGTAATGCGAATAATCAATACAACAAAATTAATGAGAATATGAATAGGCTCGAAATTCTAAATCGATTTGACGGGCGACGGGCGAATGCAAATATATGCTAATAACAGCAGCCTCAAAGCCTAGGTAAAACATATAAGCTAACAATAACATAGTTAAATTATCGGACCATTGTTTTTATGAACTTATAGTATTATCAAAGTATAGTTTACATAAACATCAACATTGGATAATTTACCTTATAACAGTACACTTCTCAATTCGTCGAACACATGCGAATATATTTAATACGAAAACATACATCTCTCGACGACATGTTATTTAATAGTGTCATGAATATAGCGCCCGCATTAAAACTGCTCTATGCCGGTTTTTCTTTGAATTCCCTTACAAAGAACTATACATTCGACTGCAAAACACGGGCTCTGATCGGTCATGGTCGGTGATATTACTCACGGTCAAATATAAATGCATAATATAAATACATAAGAGATGCCTGCGGAGGAGGCTAGTCTCTGACTCTGATCGCTTGATCGGTCGTGATCGGTCAGGAATTAAACAGCCAATAAGAAATGAGGATCAGACCAACCTCCAAAACGATCACAATTTGTGTAGCCATGGAAACTATCGAACTGACCAATCAGATTGATGAAAAACGCCCATAACCAACCTCTAAAACGATCAGACCAAACCTCTAAAACGATCACCATTTTTGTCTCCTTGGAAACCACCGAATGGGCCAATCTGATTGACCAGAAACGCCCCTACCAACTCCAGAACGATCACAATTGTGCAGTTTGAAATTTGAATTCAGAGCGGGGAAATGAAGAGAGATCAGTGTTAATTTAATTCATTCGGCCAGAAAATTAATTATGCCGCTGCAAATTTACAACTGGACTGCGTTCGGAAAAATAAATATTATTTCACTTTCATTGAATTAAATTAGTGCGGAATTTTTACGTTAGTCGCGTGATTGGTGTGACTACCCCTAGATCCGCCCCTGGTTGAGAGCGCTTGTTTAAACATTTGTTTTCATCTGCACGTATTATGCACAGTTTTTCCGCGAGGCATAAACCACATCGTGGAGCTCCAGGAGATCTTGGGATGGCTCGTTTCAAGATTGAACATTTCACACACACTTTTCTTCCGCTTCTTTTCAGTTTCCAGACATACTTAGAAAGTTCCGTTTCAGTTGCGTACAGTTCGTTTTTATAAACTGACTTCTTATGGTTTCTTTAGCGTTCTTTAAGAGAAGTAGTCGTCATTCCGATGTACTCTTTAGCGTCATTCCGATGTACTCTTTAGCGTCATTCCGATGTACTCTTTAGCGTCATTCCGATGTACTCTTTAGCGTCATTCCGATGTACTCTTTAGCGTCATTCCAATGTACTCTTTGGCGTCATTGTCATCGTCTGTAGTAACTGTGGCTTTGTACATGCACGATGTTTTTTGTGTTGTAGTTTCCTTGTAATGGACATTCGGACTTGATTTGGCAGTTGCATTTCGGCTTACTTGTTTCTTCCGTTGCATGGGATTAGATTGTTTAGCAGTTGTTGATTATGTGCCGAGATCACACTCTTGACATTTCCCATGCACGAATAGCTTACTTTGATTGTGTTTTTGTTAACTGAAATTTTTTGTAGCACGTTAGATTAGGTAATTTAGGCTATATATATATATATATATATATATATATATATATATATATATATATATATATATATATATATATATATAATATTATTTTAATTCCTGATTCAAAGCTTTTTTCTTTAATTTTTAAAGTTTTAATATATTTCACTTTATAACACTTCGTGCATCAATGGAAAGTTTAAAACAAGTTCGAAAATGATAAAAATGTAGTAAAAGGCAGATCGGTTTCGACGTTTTCACGAAATCCACGAAGGAATCGAGAAAGCTTCGTGTGCGAGTTTATCACCGTCTTCAAGCTTGCGCATGCTTGAACAAAATGCCCACCTGTTCCCTGTGCGTAGTTGCCAGTTAGTAGTTACACAAATGTAACACAGATATCCTAACATCACATATACTAGATTTAATGTTTCACATTTTATTTTCATTAAAGTGTAAAAAACATTCTCACAAAATATCTTGTTTCACAAAACTGTTTATTGCTGAAGATTTCATTTAAATACAAACATTTTGCATGAGCCAATCAGGATGTTGTTGTTATCAGCCTTTATACTCGTTGAAACTGTTCGCAAGCGCAAAACAGCCTTGACCATTGAACGTCCAATGTCCACGAGACAGAATTTTGATGTGAAAATGCAGGGTGTTAATGTACCAGCCAAAAACTATAGTACCCTCACCAGGTGCAGTTAAGCAGTATTAACATTCTTATTTACCTTCGTGTAGATATCTATTTTTCATTGACAATGGCGTAAGGTTGGTGCGGAGAAGCATGGTTACAAAGAAGGAAAAGGATCTATTTCGGGTTTCAAATGGTGCAAGCAGAGTAACCCTGGATTACCCCAGCAAGCGACTGTACGTACAAACGTACAATTTCAGGGAGGGCAATTATAAAATAATTGGCATGGACTACGATGGTAAAAACAGGAATATAATAATGAAGCATCGCTACCGTTACAATCCTTCGGCATTGAACGTAAATGGAGACTTGCTCTATTGGAATCCAATTCATTTATCCAGTATGATAAAAGTGAATGTCTCTAGTAAAGTCATTTTGGGTTATATTCCGTTACCGAAAGGCAAAAGGGTGAGCAAGATTCTCGTGGTAGACAAAAATCGGCAAGCAGAAGGTAGGTTAATGTATTTTGGAAAATAATATCGCGGTTTGTTGTTTGAATTGTAATCTACTGACTCGTCTTGAGTCAGTAAGCATTGGCGTCAATCTAACGTTAATTGAGGGGGACCATATTCATATATTCTACTATAAGCCTGGCATAACAGAATATATGAACACAAAACACACAGAACACAGGATGAGAAACACAAGTTACTTCATCGGATTTTATTTACTACTGTGAAACTTCACATGTGAAAGGATTTCACATGGGATCACATGTGGGATCACATGGGATCACATGTGGGATCACATGGGATCACAAAAGCACATATGAAAGCACGCCCTATAAGGTTGACAAAATTTCATGATA
>NW_021163471.1:2500-56031 GCF_004324835.1 Dendronephthya gigantea
TAGGGTTTTAGGGTTAGGGTTAGGGTTAGGGTTAGGGTTAGGGTTAGGGTTAGGGTTAGGGTTAGGGTTAGGGTTAGGGTTAGGGTTAGGGTTAGGGTTAGGGTTAGGGTTAGGGTTAGGGTTAGGGTTAGGGTTAGGGTTAGGGTTAGGGTTAGGGTTAGGGTTAGGGTTAGGGTTAGGGTTAGGGTTAGGGTTAGGGTTAGGGTTAGGGTTAGGGTTAGGGTTAGGGTTAGGGTTAGGGTTAGGGTTAGGGTTAGGGTTAGGGTTAGGGTTAGGGTTAGGGTTAGGGTTAGGGTTAGGGGGTTAGGGTTAGGGTTAGGGTTAGGGTTAGGGTTAGGGTTAGGGTTAGGGTTAGGGTTAGGGTTAGGGTTAGGGTTAGGGTTAGGGTTAGGGTTAGGGTTAGGTTAGGGTTAGGGTTAGGGTTAGGGTTAGGGTTAGGGTTAGGGTTAGGGTTAGGGTTAGGGTTAGGGTTAGGGTTAGGGTTAGGGTTAGGGTTAGGGTTAGGGTTAGGGTTAGGGTTAGGGTTAGGGTTAGGGTTAGGGCTAGGAGTCAGGTGGTCCTTGAGTGGGAATCCCACTCAAGGACCGGTCCTTGAGTGCGTGTCCATTTTGGCCTTGGTCCTCGAGTGCAATGGTTTGTCGGCTTCCGCAAGGGTGTGGTCGAACTTTTGGGTGTGGTCAAGGTATGGGCGTGGTCACCGATGATTAAGGATTGCTGCCGCATGGTGTTTTCGGGCGTGGCCCTTCGGCAAGCATCAGTTATTTGAGGTTGAAATCGGGGAACTTTTCAGGTAATTTTTTAAGGGCGTGGCCAGGTGTTCGAACGAAGCCACCCGCTTAGCGTTTCGACGGGTTTCAATGAAACTTGGGTGTGGTCAAGAGGGCGTGGTCACCCAAAATGTGCCACGCCCACTTCCGGTTTGGATAAAAAGAAGTATTTTATTTTATTTTTTTTATTCTATTTTCTTGCTTTTCCTATATTAAAATTTGAACAGGGCGGGGCAATTTCCGCGGACAGAGTTGTCCGCCAGGGCTTTTGACGGATTTCGACGAAACTTGGGAGGAGTACTAAGGGTGTGGTAATCCACCTATGACCATGGCCATTTTTGGTTTCAAGGATTCAAAGTATTTTTTTTTATTTTTTCTATCTACTATAAGATTTTACTATAGATTAGTATTAGGGTGGGCGTCGCCAAAAACTGCGGACAAGTGTATCTCAGAGGGGTTTCGACGGATTTCGACAAAACTTGGGTGGGGTATGTTGGGCGTGGTCACCTACCATGGGCCACGCCCACTTCCGGTTAGAAGCAAATTAAGTATTTTTTTTTATTTTTTAAAAACTTTGGAAAGGTGTATCTCAGGGGGGTTTTTACCAGGACCACCCATATTCCGGGGGGGGAATGTGGGCGTTGCCCCCGATTTTTGACCACGCCCACTTCCGGTCACTGGTCCTTGAGTGGATTGAGTTTGGTCCTTTAGTGGATCGCTGGTCCTTTAGTGGAGTTTGGTTGGCCTTTAGTGGATTTAGGTGGTCCTTTTGTGGATTTTTCTGGTCCTTGAGTGGATTATGTATATAAATCGAAAGTGGGTGTGTTCGTGTGTTCAGGAGCACGCCCTAATCACCCCACCCAACTTTGGTTGAAAACGGATAAAATCTTAACGACACATTGCCGTTTAGTGGATTTTGGTGGTCCCTTTGTGGATTTTTCTGGTCCTTAAGTGGATTATGTATTTAAGTCGAAAGTGGGTGTGTTCGCGTGTTCAGGACCACGCCCTGATTACCCCACCCAACTTTGGTTGAAAACGGATAAAATCTTAACAACACATGGCCGTTTAGTATATTTTGATGGTCCTTGAGTGGATTATGTATTTAGCAACATATATCAGTATAAAAGACTCGAAACCGGATATAGGCGTGTTCACGTGTTCAGGACTACGCCATAATTACCCCACCCAACTTTGGTTGACAACGGATAAAATCTTAACGACACATGGCTGTTTAGTGGATTTTGGCGGTCCTTTTGTGGATTTTTCTGGTCCTTGAGTGGATTATGTATTTAAATCGGAAGTGGGCGTAGTCACGTGTTTATGGCCACACCCTGATGATTCCCCCCCGAGTTTGACGGTATTTCGTTGCAATCAAATTTTTTCCAGACTTTTTTATTAAGGTATTTACCATTACATCACACATGAAATTGAACTTGTGTAAAATATTACCGATTTAATATATTTCCGTGAAATTTTTATATGTATTTTCTGATGTGATTTGGAACATTTTATATTTCCAGAAATTTTTTTTAAAACGTTTTTAACTTTGAAAATATGCGGTTTTTCACATATATCAGTGTGTATAACACGAAACTTGAAGTGGGCGTGGTCACATGTAAAGGACCACGCCCTAATTATCCCACCTAACTTTAGTTGAAAATGGTTGAAATTTTGATGAAATATAATCTCTATAATACAGCTGGTCCTTTTGTGGATTTTACTGGTCCTTTTGTGCATTTGCTGGGCCTTTAGTGGATTTTTCTGGTCCTTTAGTGGATATGTATTTAGACACATATATCAGTCTTAAAAACTCGAAACCGGAAGTGGAAGTGGTCACGTGTTTAGGACCACGCCCTAGTTACCCCGCCCGAGTTTGACAGTATTTCGAGTTTTTTAAACTGATATATGTGTTTAAATACATATCCACTAAAGGACCAGAAAAATCCACTAAAGGACGAGCAAATCCACTTAAGGACCAGGAAAATCCACAAAAGGACTAGCAGGATTATAAACATTATATTTCATCAAGATTTCATCCATTTTCAACCAAACTTCGGTGGGATAATTAGGGCGTATCCCTTAACATGTGACCATGCCCACTTCCGGTTTGGAGTTTTTCCCTCTGATATATGTGAAAAACCGTATATTTTCATAGTTAAAAAATGTTTTAAAAAGCTCGAAACAGGAAGTGGGCGTGGTCACATGTTAAGGACCACGCCCTAATTATCCCACCCAACTTTGGTTGAAAATGGATGAAATCTATATGAAATAGAATCTGTATAATACAGGTAGTCCTTTTGTGGATTTCACTGGTCCTTTGGTGGATTTGGTGGTCCTTGAGTGGATTCATGTTTTAGTGGATTTTTTCAAATTAAATATATTTCCGTGAAATTTTTATATGTATTTTCTGATGTGATTTGCAACATTTTATATTCTAAGAAATTTTTGAGAAAACGTTTTTAAGTATGAAAAAAAGCCATTTTTTAGGTATCTCAGTGGGAAAAACTCGAAACCGGAAGTGGGCGTGGTCACATGTTAAGGGCCACGCCCTAATTACCCTGCTAAAGTTTCGCGGAATTTGATTGACGTTGAAATATTCTTCGTACTTTTTGATCAAGGTATCTACAAAGAGATCACACCTGAGATTAAAGTTGGGTAAAATTTTAGCAATAATTCAGATGGTCCCTTTGTGGATTTTACTGGTCTATTAGTGGATTTAGTGGTCTTTTAGTGGATTTGATGGTCCTTCAGTGGAATTTTTTCAAAATATTAAGAATTCAATATATTTTTGTTAATTTTTTTTACGTGTTTTGTGATGTTATTTTAAGGTGGTATACTACAAAATTGTAATGAAATTTTCGAAATTTCAAAAATATTATTTTTACCCTCCCAAACTATTATTCTTTCATATTCAAATCGTTTTTTCGTGGATTTTATCCTTAACTCGGAGTTATAGGGGTTTTTTTAAAGGAAACTTGAAATATACATGCTTAGCAACGCCCTTAGCAACCGCGTTTATTGTGAAAACGCACCAATAAAACTTGTGGATTTGTAATTTGTTTTCGCAAGTTGGTTGACCAATGCTCCTTACCCTCCCCCACACAATATTTAAGCATTTACCCCTTTTATTTAGTTTTACATGACGTTTCAAGCGTCTAAATCTATTGGGAAAATCTTTGACCCGCCATTTGCATTTTATACGCTAACGCTTTATTGTTGTGGGAAATTTGCTTCATATTTTATTCATATTTCGAAAAGATTGTTGATTGAATGGGTAAAACACGTTCGGGGTACGCTAAAAAACGAAAGTTTTATGGAAATCAGCGTAAGGCAGAGCGTGACAAACGGCAAAAGCAGGAATATTCGCAAGAACGTGCAACTGTGAGTTCGTCTTTGTCATCGAGTTCGAAAAGTAATCCTGTTACTAATCTTGGCGCTACATCTACCTTACCAAAGACCCCAGTATCAGCATCTGGTCGTAAAATTAGTACACCAGAACACAAGATGGTTGAGGACACTGAGGTTAAACCGACAGGCTTTGGTTTATTGATATGGGAATTCTTACAAGAATTTTCAATATGTTGGTATGCAAGGAATGCAAGCAGTTTCACTTGAAACTAGTTGAAAATGTACCTAACACAAAGGTTTTGCTTCCAATTTAGTCCTGCGATGTGCTGCATGTTCTTGGAAAGAAGAATTTTATACATCACCCAAGATCTCTTATTTCTACGAAGTTAATAGACGGTTGGTCTATGCTATGAGGTCAGTCGTTTGTTGCGGTTGGTCTATGCTATGAGGTCAGTCGGTTGTGGTGCTTCATCAGCAGAAAAGTTTTACGGTTTAATGAATATGCCACCAATCCCAAGGTGTGCGCCGTATGCTGTCCACAATAAAGCCCTACTGAAACCTGCCAAGGAAGTTTGCCAGGAAAGAATGAGATCGGGTTAGGGTTAGGGTTAGAGTTAGGGTTAGGGTTAGGTGTTAGAAGAGGTGTTTGTTGGGTCTGATGTGTTGCATCTGGGTGTTTGTGATGCAGTGTCCCACTTCAACATTGGTGCAAAGGCTTCAATCAAAATCTTTTAAAGAATGAATATCAACAGTGGGGATCAATGTTTAGCACAGTGTTCTGCAGCAGACAAGCAACGGATACAAATTGCTGAGCGGAAGTCGGAGGAGAAGGTAAAGAAGAGGAGAAGATTAGTGAGAGCTAAGAGAAAATCTAAAGGGGATAAACAAAAACAAGCAGAAGGCTTAACCTATGCTGTGGAGAATTCTGAAGTGAATTGTAGATCCTAAAGGTGAAAAAATTACAGTTTCTCAACTTGCGGAACTTTAAAGTTAATTTATGCAAATTTGGATTTTACACAAATAGCCGGATTGGTAAAAATGATATCTCCTAAAGTATTAGAGCTATTCATTTGAAATTTTCAGTGAATCTTTAGAAGTTATAGATCTATGCTGTGAACCTCAAATATTTTGTTAGCTTGAATGTTCTGAACATAATTACTGTTTTCCTCAGGGGAAACTGACAAAAAATTCATATAAAATGATTTTAGGCCTAAAAACTATTTAAAACTTAATATTTTGAAAGAACCTGCTTTAAAGCATAGATCTAGTATAGTAGCATCTTTTTTGACAATTTATGAACAATTATCATCTAAAATGCCTTTGTAATCATTTCTGCCGCAACGCTATTTTTTAG
The DNA here is from genome assembly GCF_004324835.1 of Dendronephthya gigantea. Taxonomy (NCBI): domain Eukaryota; kingdom Metazoa; phylum Cnidaria; class Anthozoa; order Malacalcyonacea; family Nephtheidae; genus Dendronephthya; species Dendronephthya gigantea. The sequence goes on from NW_021163471.1 coordinate 7,970, forward strand.
CTGCTGGGGTAATTATCTTGGTAACTATGGCAACTACCATTCTGAAAACTGTGCCATTCCTCATTATTTTGTCAGGGGAATACTTCTATGTGAAAAAATCTTGCAAATATCTCTTTTTAAAAAAATTTTATCCTTTTGTGGTATACCACCTTAAACATTTTGTATTCTAAGAAATTTTTTTGAAAACAGTTTTAACTATGAAAATATGCGATTTTTTACATATCTCAGTGTGTATAACACGAAACCGGAAGTGGGCGTTGTCAAATGTTTAGGACCACGCCCTAATTATTCCACCCAACTTTGGTTGGAAATGGATAAAATCTTGATGAGATATAATCTGTATAATTCAGGTGGTTCTTTCGTGGATTTGACTGGGCCTTTGGTGGATTTGCTGGTTCTTTAGTGGATTTTTCTGGTCCTTTAGTGGATATGTATTTAGACACATATATCAGTCTTAAAAACTCGAAACCGGAAGTGGAAGTGGTCACGTGTTTAGGACCACGCCCTAGTTACCCCGCCCGAGTTTGATAGTATTTCTAGTTTTTTAGACTGATATATGTGTTTAAATACATATCCACTAAAGGACCAGAAAAATCCACTAAAGGACGAGCAAATCCACTTAAGGACCAGGAAAATCCACAAAAGGACTAGCAGGATTATAAACATTATATTTCATCAAGATTTCATCCATTTTCAACCAAACTTCGGTGGGATAATTAGGGCGTATCCCTTAACATGTGACCATGCCCACTTCCAGTTTGGAGTTTTTCCCTCTGATATATGTGAAAAACCGTATATTTTCATAGTTAAAAAATGTTTTAAAAAGCTCGAAAAAGGAAGTGGGCGTGGTCACATGTTAAGGACCACGCCCTAATTATCCCACCCAACTTTGGTTGAAAATGGATGAAATCTATATGAAATATAATCTGTATAATACAGGTAGTCCTTTTGTGGATTTCACTGGTCCTTTGGTGGATTTGGTGGTCCTTGAGTGGATTCATGTTTTATTGGATTTTTTCAAATTAAATATATTTCCGTGAAATTTTATATGTATTTTCTGATGTGATTTGCAACATTTTATATTCTAAGAAATTTTTGAGAAAACGTTTTAAGTATAAAAAAAAGCCATTTTTTAGGTATCTCAGTGGGAAAAACTCGAAACCGGAAGTGGGCGTGGTCACATGTTAAGGGCCACGTCCTAATTACCCTGCTAAAGTTTCGCGGAATTTGATTGACGTTGAAAATTCTTCGGACTTTTTGATCAAGGTATCTACAAAGAGATCACACCTGAGATTGAAGTTGGGTAAAATTTTAGCAATTAATTATTTTCCGTAAAATTTTTATATGTATTCTGATGTGATTTAAAACATTTTATATTCTAAGAATTTTTTTTGAAATGTTTTTAATCCTTTAAATAAGAATTTTTCACATATCTCAGTGTCTAAAACTCGAAACCGGAAGTGGGCGTGGTCACATGTTAAGGACCACGCCCTAATTATCCCACCTAACTTTAGTTGAAAATGGATGAAATTTAGATGAAATATAATCTCTATAATACAGCTGGTCCTTTTGTGGATTTACTGGTCCTTTTGTGCATTTGCTGGGCCTTTAGTGGATTTTTCTGGTCCTTTAGTGGATATGTATTTAGACACATATATCAGTCTTAAAAACTCGAAACCGGAAGTGGAAGTGGTCACGTGTTTAGGACCACGCCCTGGTTATTCCGCCCGAGTTTGACAGAATTTCGAGTTTTTTAAACTGATATATGTGTTTAAATACATATCCACTAAAGGACCAGAAAAATCCACTAAAGGACGAGCAAATCCACTTAAGGACCAGGAAAATCCACAAAAGGACTAGCAGGATTATAAACATTATATTTCATCAAGATTTCATCCATTTTCAACCAAACTTCGGTGGGATAATTAGGGCGTATCCCTTAACATGTGACCATGCCCACTTCCGGTTTGGAGTTTTTCCCTGTGATATATGTGAAAAACCGTATATTTTCATAGTTAAAAAATGTTTTAAAAAGCTCGAAACAGGAAGTGGGCGTGGTCACATGTTAAGGACCACGCCCTAATTATCCCACCTAACTTTAGTTGAAAATGGATGAAATTTAGATGAAATATAATCTCTATAATACAGCTGGTCCTTTTGTGGATTTTACTGGTCCTTTTGTGCATTTGCTGGGCCTTTAGTGGATTTTTCTGGTCCTTTAGTGGATATGTATTTAGACACATATATCAGTCTTAAAAACTCGAAACCGGAAGTGGAAGTGGTCACGTGTTTAGGACCACGCCCTGGTTATTCCGCCCGAGTTTGACAGAATTTCGAGTTTTTTAAACTGATATATGTGTTTAAATACATATCCACTAAAGGACCAGAAAAATCCACTAAAGGACGAGCAAATCCACTTAAGGACCAGGAAAATCCACAAAAGGACTAGCAGGATTATAAACATTATATTTCATCAAGATTTCATCCATTTTCAACCAAACTTCGGTGGGATAATTAGGGCGTATCCCTTAACATGTGACCATGCCCACTTCCGGTTTGGAGTTTTTCCCTGTGATATATGTGAAAACCGTATATTTTCATAGTTAAAAATGTTTTAAAAAGCTCGAAACAGGAAGTGGGCGTGGTCACATGTTAAGGACCACGCCCTAATTATCCCACCCAACTTTGGTTGAAAATGGATGAAATCTATATGAAATATAATCTGTATAATACAGGTAGTCCTTTTGTGGATTTCACTGGTCCTTTGGTGGATTTGGTGGTCCTTGAGTGGATTCATGTTTTAGTGGATTTTTCAAATTTAATATATTTCCGTGAAATTTTTATGTATTTTCTGATGTGATTTGCAACATTTATATTCTAAGAAATTTTTGAGAAAACGTTTTTAAGTATGAAAAAAAGCCATTTTTTAGGTATCTCAGTGGGAAAAACTCGAAACCGGAAGTGGGCGTGGTCACATGTTAAGGGCCACGTCTTAATTACCCTGCTAAAGTTTCGCGGAATTTGATTGACATTGAAATATTCTTCGGACTTTTTGATCAAGGTATCTACAAAAAGATCACACCTGAGATTGAAGTTGGGTAAAATTTTAGCAATTAATTATTTTTCCGTGAAATTTTTATATGTATTTTCTGATGTGATTTAAAACATTTTATATTCTAAGAATTTTTTTGAAAATGTTTTTTAATCCTTTAAATAAGAATTTTTCACATATCTCAGTGTCTAAAACTCGAAACCGGAAGTGGGCGTGGTCACATGTTAAGGACCACGCCCTAATTATCCCACCTAACTTTAGTTGAAAATGGATGAAATTTTGAAATATAATCTCTATAATACAGCTGGTCCTTTTGTGGATTTTACTGGTCCTTTTGTGCATTTGCTGGGCCTTTAGTGGATTTTCTGGTCCTTTAGTGGATATGTATTTAGACACATATATCAGTCTTAAAAACTCGAACCGGAAGTGGAAGTGGTCACGTGTTTAGGACCACGCCCTGGTTATTCCGCCCGAGTTTGACAGAATTTCGAGTTTTTTAAACTGATATATGTGTTTAAATACATATCCACTAAAGGACCAGAAAAATCCACTAAAGGACGAGCAAATCCACTTAAGGACCAGGAAAATCCACAAAAGGACTAGCAGGATTATAAACATTATATTTCATCAAGATTTCATCCATTTTCAACCAAACTTCGGTGGGATAATTAGGGCGTATCCCTTAACATGTGACCATGCCCACTTCCGGTTTGGAGTTTTTCCCTCTGATATATGTGAAAAACCGTATATTTTCATAGTTAAAAAATGTTTTAAAAGCTCGAAACAGGAAGTGGGCGTGGTCACATGTTAAGGACCACGCCCTATTTATCCCACCCAACTTTGGTTGAAAATGGATGAAATCTATATGAAATATAATCTGTATAATACAGGTAGTCCTTTTGTGGATTTCACTGGTCCTTTGGTGGATTTGGTGGTCCTTGAGTGGATTCATGTTTTAGTGGATTTTTTCAAATTAAATATATTTCCGTGAAATTTTTATATGTATTTCTGATGTGATTTGCAACATTTTATATTCTAAGAAATTTTTGAGAAAACGTTTTTAAGTATGAAAAAAAGCCATTTTTTAGATATCTCAGTGGGAAAAACTCGAAACCGGAAGTGGGCGTGGTCACATGTTAAGGGCCACGTCCTAATTACCCTGCTAAAGTTTCGCAGAATTTGATTGACATTGAAATATTCTTCGGACTTTTTGATCAAGGTATCTACAAAAGATCACACCTGAGATTGAAGTTAGGTAAAATTTTAGCAATTAATTATTTTTCCGTGAAATTTTTATATGTATTTTCTGATGTGATTTAAAACATTTATATTCTAAGAATTTTTTTGAAAATGTTTCTTAATCCTTTAAATAAGAATTTTTCACATATCTCAGTGTAATAAACTCGAAACCGGAAGTGGGCGTGGTCACATGTTAAGGACCACGCCCTAATTATCCCACCTAACTTTAGTTGAAAATGGTTGAAATTTTGATGAAATATAATCTCTATAATACAGCTGGTCCTTTTGTGGATTTTACTGGTCCTTTTGTGCATTTGCTGGGCCTTTAGTGGATTTTCTGGTCCTTTAGTGGATATGTATTTAGACACATATATCAGACTTAAAAACTCGAAACCGGAAGTGGAAGTGGTCACGTGTTTAGGACCACGCCCTAGTTACCCCGCCCGAGTTTGACAGTATTTCGAGTTTTTTAAACTGATATATGTGTTTAAATACATATCCACTAAAGGACCAGAAAAATCCACTAAAGGACGAGCAAATCCACTTAAGGACCAGGAAAATCCACAAAAGGACTAGCAGGATTATAAACATTATATTTCATCAAGATTTCATCCATTTTCAACCAAACTTCGGTGGGATAATTAGGGCGTATCCCTTAACATGTGACCATGCCCACTTCCGGTTTGGAGTTTTTCCCTCTGATATATGTAAAAAACCGTATATTTTCATAGTTAAAAAATGTTTTAAAAAGCTCGAAACAGGAAGTGGGCGTGGTCACATGTTAAGGACCACGCCCTAATTATCCCACCCAACTTTGGTTGAAAATGGATGAAATCTATATGAAATATAATCTGTATAATACAGGTAGTCCTTTTGTGGATTTCACTGGTCCTTTGGTGGATTTGGTGGTCCTTGAGTGGATTCATGTTTTAGTGGATTTTTTCAAATTAAATATATTTCCGTGAAATTTTTATATGTATTTTCTGATGTGATTTGCAACATTTTATATTCTAAGAAATTTTTGAGAAAACGTTTTTAAGTATGAAAAAAAGCCATTTTTTAGATATCTCAGTGGGAAAAACTCGAAACCGGAAGTGGGCGTGGTCACATGTTAAGGGCCACGTCCTAATTACCCTGCTAAAGTTTCGCAGAATTTGATTGACATTGAAATATTCTTCGGACTTTTTGATCAAGGTATCTACAAAAAGATCACACCTGAGATTGAAGTTAGGTAAAATTTTAGCAATTAATTATTTTTCCGTGAAATTTTTATATGTATTTTCTGATGTGATTTAAAACATTTTATATTCTAAGAATTTTTTTTGAAAATGTTTCTTAATCCTTTAAATAAGAATTTTTCACATATCTCAGTGTAATAAACTCGAAACCGGAAGTGGGCGTGGTCACATGTTAAGGACCACGCCCTAATTATCCCACCTAACTTTAGTTGAAAATGGTTGAAATTTTGATGAAATATAATCTCTATAATACAGCTGGTCCTTTTGTGGATTTTACTGGTCCTTTTGTGCATTTGCTGGGCCTTTAGTGGATTTTTCTGGTCCTTTAGTGGATATGTATTTAGACACATATATCAGTCTTAAAAACTCGAAACCGGAAGTGGAAGTGGTCACGTGTTTAGGACCACGCCCTAGTTACCCCGCCCGAGTTTGACAGTATTTCGAGTTTTTTAAACTGATATATGTGTTTAAATACATATCCACTAAAGGACCAGAAAAATCCACTAAAGGACGATCAAATCCACTTAAGGACCAGGAAAATCCACAAAAGGACTAGCAGGATTATAAACATTATATTTCATCAAGATTTCATCCATTTTCAACCAAACTTCGGTGGGATAATTAGGGCGTATCCCTTAACATGTGACCATGCCCACTTCCGGTTTGGAGTTTTTCCCTCTGATATATGTAAAAACCGTATATTTTCATAGTTAAAAAATGTTTTAAAAAGCTCGAAACAGGAAGTGGGCGTGGTCACATGTTAAGGACCACGCCCTAATTATCCCACCCAACTTTGGTTGAAAATGGATGAAATCTATATGAAATATAATCTGTATAATACAGGTAGTCCTTTTGTGGATTTCACTGGTCCTTTGGTGGATTTGGTGGTCCTTGAGTGGATTCATGTTTTAGTGGATTTTTTCAAATTAAATATATTTCCGTGAAATTTTTATATGTATTTTCTGATGTGATTTGCAACATTTTATATTTTAAGAAATTTTTGAGAAAACGTTTTTAAGTATGAAAAAAAGCCATTTTTTAGGTATCTCAGTGGGAAAAACTCGAAACCGGAAGTGGGCTTGGTCACATGTTAAGGGCCACGCCCTAATTACCCTGCTAAAGTTTCGCGGAATTTGATTGACGTTGAAATATTCTTCGGACTTTTTGATCAAGGTATCTACAAAGAGATCACACCTGAGATTGAAGTTGGGTAAAATTTTAGCAATAATTCAGATGGTCCCTTTGTGGATTTTACTGGTCTATTAGTGGATTTAGTGGTCTTTTAGTGGATTTGATGGTTTTCAGTGGAATTTTTTCAAAATATTAAGAATTCAATATATTTTTGTTAATTTTTTTTTATGTGTTTTGTGATGTTATTTTAAACATTTTGTATTCTAAGAAATTTTTCTGAAAACGGTTTTAACTATGAAAATATGCGATTTTTTACATATCTCAGTGTGTATAACACGAAACCGGAAGTGGGCGTTGTCAAATGTTTAGGACCACGCCCTAATTATCCACCCAACTTTGGTTGGAAATGGATAAAATCTTGATGAGATATAATCTGTATAATTCAGGTGGTTCTTTCGTGGATTTGACTGGGCCTTTGGTGGATTTGCTGGTTCTTTAGTGGATTTTTCTGGTCCTTTAGTGGATATGTATTTAGACACATATATCAGTCTTAAAAACTCGAAACCGGAAGTGGAAGTGGTCACGTGTTTAGGACCACGCCCTAGTTACCCCGCCCGAGTTTGATAGTATATCGAGTTTTTTAGACTGATATATGTGTTTAAATACATATCCACTAAAGGACCAGAAAAATCCACTAAAGGACGAGCAAATCCACTTAAGGACCAGGAAAATCCACAAAAGGACTAGCAGGATTATAAACATTATATTTCATCAAGATTTCATCCATTTTCAACCAAACTTCGGTGGGATAATTAGGGCGTCGGCTTTAACATGTGACCATGCCCACTTCCGGTTTGGAGTTTTTCCCTCTGAGATATGTGAAAAACCATATATTTTCATAGTTAAAAAATGTTTTAAAAAGCTCGAAACAGGAAGTGGGCGTGGTCACATGTTAAGAACCACGCCCTAATTATCCCACCCAACTTTGGTTGAAAATGGATGAAATCTGGATGAAATATAATCTGTGTAATACAGGTAGTCCTTTTGTAAATTTCACTGGTCCTTTGGTGGATTTGGTGGTCCTTCAGTGGATTAATGTTTTAGTGGATTTTTTCAAATTAAATATATTTCCGTGAAATTTTTATATGTATTTTCTGATGTGATTTGCAACATTTTATATTCTAAGAAATTTTTGAGAAAACGTTTTTAAGTATGAAAAAAAGCCATTTTTTAGGTATCTCAGTGGGAAAAACTCGAAACCGGAAGTGGGCGTATTCACATGTTAAGGGCCACGCCCTAATTACCCTGCTAAAGTTTTGCGGAATTTGATTGACGTTGAAATATTCTTCGGACTTTTTGATCAAGGTATCTACAAAAAGATCACACCTGAGATTGAAGTTGGGTAAAATTTTAGCAATTAATTATTTTTCCGTGAAATTTTTATATGTATTTTCTGATGTGATTTAAAACATTTTATATTCTAAGAATTTTTTTTGAAAATGTTTTTTTTCCTTTAAATAAGAATTTTTCACATATCTCAGTGTCTAAAACTCGAAACCGGAAGTGGGCGTGGTCACATGTTAAGGACCACGCCCTAATTATCCCACCTAACTTTAGTTGAAAATGGATGAAATTTTGATGAAATATAATCTCTATAATACAGCTGGTCCTTTTGTGGATTTTACTGGTCCTTTTGTGCATTTGCTGGGCCTTTAGTGGATTTTTCTGGTCCTTTAGTGGATATGTATTTAGACACATATATCAGTCTTAAAAACTCGAAACCGGAAGTGGAAGTGGTCACGTGTTTAGGACCACGCCCTAGTTACCCCGCCCGAGTTTGACAGAATTTCGAGTTTTTTAAACTGATATATGTGTTTAAATACATATCCACTAAAGGACCAGAAAAATCCACTAAAGGACGAGCAAATCCACTTAAGGACCAGGAAAATCCACAAAAGGACTAGCAGGATTATTAACATTATATTTCATCAAGATTTCATCCATTTTCAACCAAACTTCGGTGGGATAATTAGGGCGTATCCCTTAACATGTGACCATGCCCACTTCCGGTTTGGAGTTTTTCCCTCTGATATATGTGAAAAACCGTATATTTTCATAGTTAAAAAATGTTTTAAAAAGCTCGAAACAGGAAATGGGCGTGGTCACATGTTAAGGACCACGCCCTAATTATCCCATCCGACTTTGGTTGAAAATGGATGAAATCTATATGAAATATAATCTGTATAATACAGGTAGTCCTTTTGTGGATTTCACTGGTCCTTTGGTGGATTTGGTGGTCCTTGAGTGGATTCATGTTTTAGTGGATTTTTTCAAATTAAATATATTTCCGTGAAATTTTTATATGTATTTTCTGATGTGATTTGGAACATTTTATATTCTAAGAAATTTTTGAGAAAACGTTTTTAAGTATGAAAAAAAGCAATTTTTTAGGTATCTCAGTGGGAAAAACTCGAAACCGGAAGTGGGCGAGGTCACATGTTAAGGGCCACGCCCTAATTACCCTGCTAAAGTTTCGCGGAATTTGATTGATGTTGAAATATTCTTCGGACTTTTTGATCAAGGTATCTACAAAGAGATCACACCTGAGATTGAAGTTGGGTAAAATTTTAGCAATTAATTATTTTTTCGTGAAATTTTTATATGTATTTTCTGATGTGATTTAAAACATTTTATATTCTAAGAATTTTTTTTGAAAATGTTTTTTAATCCTTTAAATAAGAATTTTTCACATATCTCAGTGTCTAAAACTCGAAACCGGAAGTGGGCGTGGTCACATGTTAAGGACCACGCCCTAATTATCCCACCTAACTTTAGTTGAAAATGGATGAAATTTTGATGAAATATAATCTCTATAATACAGCTGGTCCTTTTGTGGATTTTACTGGTCCTTTTGTGCATTTGCTGGGCCTTTAGTGGATTTTTCTGGTCCTTTAGTGGATATGTATTTAGACACATATATCAGTCTTAAAAACTCGAAACCGGAAGTGGAAGTGGTCACGTGTTTAGGACCACGCCCTAGTTACCCCGCCCGAGTTTGACAGAATTTCAAATTTTTTAAACTGATATATGTGTTTAAATACATATCCACTAAAGGACCAGAAAAATCCACTAAAGGACGAGCAAATCCACTTAAGGACCAGGAAAATCCACAAAAGGACTAGCAGGATTATAAACATTATATTTCATCAAGATTTCATCCATTTTCAACCAAACTTCGGTGGGATAATTAGGGCGTATCCCTTAACATGTGACCATGCCCACTTCCGGTTTGGAGTTTTTCCCTCTGATATATGTGAAAAACCGTATATTTTCATAGTTAAAAAATGTTTTAAAAAGCTCGAAACAGGAAGTGGGCGTGGTCACATGTTAAGGACCACGCCCTAATTATCCCACCTAACTTTGGTTGAAAATGGATGAAATCTATATGAAATATAATCTGTATAATACAGGTAGTCCTTTTGTGGATTTCACTGGTCCTTTGGTGGATTTGGTGGTCCTTGAGTGGATTCATGTTTTAGTGGATTTTTTCAAATTAAATATATTTCCGTGAAATTTTTATATGTATTTTCTGATGTGATTTGCAACATTTTATATTCTAAGAAATTTTTAAAAAAACGTTTTTAAGTATGAAAAAAAGCCATTTTTTAGGTATCTCAGGGGGAAAAACTCGAAACCGGAAGTGGGCGTGGTCACATGTTAAGGGCCACGTCCTAATTACCCTGCTAAAGTTTCGCGGAATTTGATTGACGTTGAAATATTCTTCGGACTTTTTGATCAAGGTATCTACAAAGAGATCACACCTGAGATTGAAGTTGGGTAAAATTTTAGCAATTAATTATTTTTCCGTGAAATTTTTATATGTATTTTCTGATGTGATTTAAAACATTTTATATTCTAAGAATTTTTTTAGAAAATGTTTTTTAATCCTTTAAATAAGAATTTTTCACATATCTCAGTGTCTAAAACTCGAAACCGGAAGTGGGCGTGGTCACATGTTAAGGACCACGCCCTAATTATCCCACCTAACTTTAGTTGAAAATGGATGAAATTTTGATGAAATATAATCTCTATAATACAGCTGGTCCTTTTGTGGATTTTACTGGTCCTTTTGTGCATTTGCTGGGCCTTTAGTGGATTTTTCTGGTCCTTTGGTGGATATGTGTTTAGACACATATATCAGTCTTAAAAACTCGAAACCGGAAGTGGAAGTGGTCACGTGTTTAGGACCACGCCCTAGTTACCCCGCCGCGAGTTTGATAGTATTTCGAGTTTTTTAGACTGATATATGTGTTTAAATACATATCCACTAAAGGACCAGAAAAATCCACTAAAGGACGAGCAAATCCACTTAAGGACCAGGAAAATCCACAAAAGGACTAGCAGGATTATAAACATTATATTTCATCAAGATTTCATCCATTTTCAACCAAACTTCGGTGGGATAATTAAGGCGTCGGCCTTAACATGTGACCATGCCGACTTCCGGTTTGGAGTTTTTCCCTCTGAGATATGTGAAAAACCATATATTTTCATAGTTAAATAAATGTTTTAAAAAGCTCGAAACAGGAAGTGGGCGTGGTCACATGTTAAGGACCACGCCCTAATTATCCCACCCAACTTTGGTTGAAAATGGATGAAATCTGGATGAAATATAATCTGTATAATACAGGTAGTCCTTTTGTGGATTTCACTGGTCCTTTGGTGGATTTGGTGGTCCTTCAGTGGATTCATGTTTTAGTGGATTTTTTCAAATTAAATATATTTCTGTGAAATTTTTATATGTATTTTCTGATGTGATTTGCAACATTTTATATTCTAAGAAATTTTTGAGAAAACGTTTTTAAGTGTGAAAAAAAGCCATTTTTTAGGTATCTCAGTGGCAAAAATTCGAAACCGGAAGTGGGCGTAGTGACATGTTAAGGGCCACGCCCTAATTACCCTGCCCAAGTTTCGCGGAATTTCGTTGAAATCGAAATATTTTCCGGACTTTTTGATCAAGGTATCTAAAAAGAGATCACACCTGAGATTGAAGTTGGGTAAAATTTTAGCAATTAATTATTTTTCCGTGAAATTTTTATATGTATTTTCTGATGTGATTTGAAACATTTTATATTCTTAGAATTTTTTTTGAAAACAGTTTTAACTATGAAAATATGCGTTTTTTTTAATTATTTCAGTGTGTATAAGACGAAACCGAAAGTAGGCGTGGTCACGTGTTCTGGACCACGCCCTCATCACCCTACTTAACTTTGGTCGAAAATGGATTAAATCTTAAGTTTCTATAATTCAGGTGGTCTTTTTGTGGATTTACTGGTCTATTAGTGGATTTAATGGTCTTTTAGTGGATTTGATGGTCCTTCAGTGGAATTGTGTAAAATATTACCGATTTAATATATTTCCGTGAAATTTTTATATTTTTTCTGATGTGATTTGCAACATTTTATTCTCAGAAATTTTTCTGAAAACGTTTTTAACTTTGGAAATACGGTTTTTTACATATATCAGTGTATATAACACGAAACCGGAAGTGGGCGTGGTCACATGTTAAGGACCACGCCCTAATTATCCCACCTAACTTTAGTTGAAAATGGATGAAATTTTAATGAAATATAATCTCTATAATACAGCTGGTCCTTTTGTGGATTTTACTGGTCCTTTGTGCATTTGCTGGGCCTTCAGTGGATTTTCTGGTCCTTTAGTGGATATGTATTTAACCACATATATCAGTGTAAAAAACTCGAAACCGGAAGTGGAAGTGGTCACGGGTTTAGGACCACGCCCTAGTTACCCCGCCCGAGTTTGACAGTATTTCGAGTTTTTTAAACTGATATATGTGTTTAAATACATATCCACTAAAGGACCAGAAAAATCCACTAAAGGACGAGCAAATCCACTTAAGGACCAGGAAAATCCACAAAAGGACTAGCAGGATTATAAACATTATATTTCATCAAGATTTCATCCATTTTCAACCAAACTTCGGTGGGATAATTAGGGCGTATCCCTTAACATGTGACCATGCCCACTTCCGGTTTGGAGTTTTCCCTCTTATATATGTGAAAAACCGTATATTTTCATAGTTAAAAAATGTTTTAAAAAGCTCGAAACCGGAAGTGGGCGTGGTCACATGTTAAGCGCCACGCCCTAATTACCCTGCTAAAGTTTCGCGGAATTTGATTGACGTTGAAATATTCTTCGGACTTTTTGATCAAGGTATCTACAAAGAGATCATACCTGAGATTGAAGTTGGGTAAAATTTTAGCAATAATTCAGATGGTCCCTTTGTGGATTTTACTGGTCTATTAGTGGATTTAGTGGTCTTTTAGTGGATTTGATGGTCCTTCAGTGGAATTTTTCAAAATATTAAGAATTCAATATATTTTTGTTAATTTTTTTTTATGTGTTTTGTGATGTTATTTTAAACATTTTATATTCTAAGAAATTTTTCTGAAAACGGTTTTAACTATGAAAATATGCGATTTTTTACATATCTCAGTGTGTATAACACGAAACCGGAAGTGGGCGTTGTCAAATGTTTAGGACCACGCCCTAATTATTCCACCCAGCTTTGGTTGGAAATGGATAAAATCTTGATGAGATATAATCTGTATAATTCAGGTGGTTCTTTCGTGGATTTGACTGGGCCTTTGGTGGATTTGCTGGTTCTTTAGTGGATTTTTCTGGTCCTTTAGTGGATATGTATTTAGACACATATATCAGTCTTAAAAACTCGAAACCGGAAGTAGAATTGGTCACGTGTTTAGGACCACGCCCTAGTTACCCCGCCCGAGTTTGATAGTATTTCGAGTTTTTTAGACTGATATATGTGTTTAAAATACATATCCACTAAAGGACCAGAAAAATCCACTAAAGGACCAGCAAATCCACTTAAGGACCAGGAAAATTCACAAAAGGACCAGCTATATTATAGAGATTATATTTCATCAAGATTTCATTCATTTTTAACCAAAGTTCTGTGGGATAATTAGGGCATGTATCTTAACATGTGACCACGCCCACTTCCGGTTTTGGGTTTTTCGCACTGAGATATGTAAAAAACCGTATATTTTCGTAGTTAAAAATGTTTTCAAAAACTCAAAACCGGAAGTGGGCGTGGTCATATGTTAAAGACCACGCCCTAATCACCCCGCTCGAGTTTGACAGTATTTCGTAGAAATCAAAATATTTTCCAGGCTCTTTTATCAAGGTATTTACCATAACATCTCAAATAAGATTGAAGTTGTGTAAAATATTTGCAATTAAATATGCGTTTTTTCGCATATCTCAGGGCAAAAACTCGACACCATAAGTGGGCGTGGTCACACGTTGAGGACCAATCATTAATTATCCCACATAACTTTAGTTGAAAATGGATGAAGTCTTGATGAAATATAATCCCTACAATACAGGTGGTCCTTTTGTGGAATTTTCTGGTGTTTTAGTGGATTTTTCTGGTCCTTTAGTGGATTTGTGGGCCTTTAGTGGATTTTGGTGGTCCTTTAGTGGATTTTTCCAAAATATTGGTATGATTCCGTGAAATTTTTATGTATTTTCTAATGTGATATGCAACACTTTATATTCCCAGAAATTTTTCTGAAAACATTTTTTAACGATTAAAATATGCGTTTTTTACATATATCTGAACGAAAAACTCGAAACCGAAAGTGGGCGTGGTCAAATGTTAAGGACAACGCCCTAATTACCCCACCTAACTTTGGTTGAAAATGGCTAAAATCTTAAGTTTCTATAATACAGGTCATTTTGAGATAATTAAATAACACCCATAATTTTCAATTTTAAAAGCAAAATATGGTATGTACAGCTATGTATGAGATATCAAAAGATTTCTCTCAACAAAAGGAATCTAATGATAGCAATTTCATTGCAGGGGCATGTATAGAACTGGAGAGATTATTGGAATATCTATACTCTAGGTCATTATTCAACATCACTCAAATTAAAAATTTTAAAAAGTGAAATATGCTATGTATAGCTATGTATGGGCTATCAAAAGATTTCTCTCAAAAAGAGAAATCTAATGATACCACTTTCATTGCAGGAGCATGTATAGAACTGGAGATATTTGTTAAAATGTCTCCAACATAGGTCATTTAGAGATAATTAAATAGCACTCATAGTTTTTAATTTTTAAAAGAGAAATATGGTATGTACAGCTATGTAAGAGCTATCAAAAGATTCGTCTCACCAAGAGAATTCTAACGATATTCGTTTATTGCAGGGGAGTGTATAGAACTTGAGTTATTAGTCAAAATGTCTGAATTTTTCATTTTTTAATATTAAGGATTTTTTTTTTAAGTGGAAAATGTTATTCTGGTGTATCCTATATTTAGACAATAGTGAAAGTTCGTTTCGAGGAAGAGAATCTATTGTGTTGTTGATAAAGAAATTATCGCTAAATTTGGCATTTTAATCGCTTGTGTGGGCGTGAGAGTCTTTGTGATCGAAGGGTAGACCTCTTAAGGTGTGTATGATAATGTTTTTATTAAAATATAACGTGCAATTAGTTTAATATTTGCAATATTGTTGGCAAAATTGTATATTTGAAAAATACAAAATAATTGTCAATCAAATCGTCACCCACTGATCTCACTAATATGCCTGGACCTCCTTCCCTGGTCCTTGAGTGGATTTTTATTCTTAATGAGGCGTCTTTAAATTTGCAGACAGTGATATCTGAGGGCGGTTTCGACAGGTGTCAACAAAACTTGGGTGGGGTATGTAGGGCGTGGTCACCTACCATAGGCCACGGCCACTTCCTATTAGAAGGAAATAAAGTATTTTTTTTTATTTTTTTAAACTTTGGAAAGGTGTATCTCAGGGGGGATTTTACCAACTCGACCCATATTCCGGGGGGGGGATGTGGGCGTAGTCATCAATTTTTTGCCACGCCTACTTCCGGTCGCTGGTCCTTTAGTGGATTTGCTGGTCCTTTAGTGGATCTTTGTGGTCTTTTAGTGGATTCTCATGGTCCTTTAGTGGATTTTCTGGTCCTTTAGTGGATCTTTGTGGTCTTTTAGTGGATTCTCGTGGTCCTTTAGTGGATTTTCTGGTCCTTTAGTGGATCATGTATTTTACATGTTTCAGTTGAAAAGTCTTAACGGATATCAACAAAACTTGGGTGGGGTACTTGGGGGTGGTTACCCACCAGGGGAATGCTCATTCTCCATTGGAGCCTTCACAAATAATTCAGGTTTTTATTAAATATTTTTTATGATTCACCCCCACAGATGGAAGAAAAAGGACTAGAGCTACCCCTGGACAAGGTATGAAGAGAATGAATTTTAGCCAACTCGCATGGTAGAGAAAAATATGAACTATAAAACCCTTTAACTTTAGGAAGAAAATGTTGATAAAGATAGAATGGTAGAGGCCGATGCTGAGAGCGATGCTGATGAGATGATGTCAAGCCAGATACCAAGGGCAGATTCCCCTCATAAAGATGCAAGGGCAAGGTCAAGAAGCCCTGGGCCTTCGTCAGAGGTAAAATATTCGATATTTCATGTCAATTTATTGCTATCCTGTCTCACAATTTTTCACTCCTTCCCATTTGACAGAAAAGAAGACGAGGTGCATTTTCAATCAGAAGACCTCGGAGGTCACTAACGGTAAAATATTTTGATATTTCTGTTAATTTATTGCCATCCTGTCTCACAATTTTGACTCTTTCTCATTTTATGCAGATGAAGCAAATCCGCCGTCGAAAAATGACTTGGCTAGAATCATTTAGACAGTTAAAAGACAAAACACCTGAAAACAGTCAATGAAAAATCATTGGAACAATTTAAACGTTGCAATTGCTGTTAAAAAGTTTTTTGGTTAAATATATTTGGTTAATGATAGCAGTTTCATTGCAGGGGCATGTATAAAACTGGAGATATCAATTGAAATGTCTATACTAAAGGTCATTATTCAAAATCACTCATATTAAAAATTTTAAAAAGTGAAATATGCTATGTAGAGCTATGTATGAGCTATTAAAAGATTGCTCTAAGAAAGAGGTATCTAATGATACCACTTTCATTGCAGGACCATTTATAGAACTGGAGATATTAGTGAAAATGTCTCCAACAAAGGTCATTTTGAGATAATTAAATAATACTCATAATTTCAATTTTTTAAAGAGAAATATGGTATGTACAGCTATGTATGCGCTATGAAAAGAGTCCTCTCACCACAAGCAATCTAATGATAGCAGTGTCATTGCAGGGGCATGTATAGAACGTGAGATAGTAGTAAAAATATCTCCAACATATGTCATTTTGAGATAATTAAATAACACTCATAATTTTAATTTTTAAAAGAGAAATATGATATGTACAGGAATGTATGAGCTACCAAAAGATTCCTCTCACCAAGAGCAATCTAATGATAGCACTGTCATTGCAGGGGAGTGTATAGCATTGGAGATTTTAGGGAAAATGTTTCCAACAAAGGTAATTTTTTATAATTAAATAACACTCACAATTTAAATTTTTTTAAAAGAATTATGCTTTGTAGAGCTATATATGAGCAATCAAAAGATTCCTCTCACCAAGACAAATCTAATGATACCACTTTCATTGCAAGGGAGTGAATACAACTGGAGATATTAGTGGAAATGTGTATACTATAATTAATTATCCAATACAACTCAAATTCAAAAGTTTGAAAAGCGAAATATGCTATGTAGAGCTATGTACGAGGTATCAAAAGATTTCCCTAACCAAGAGGAATCTAATGATAGCAATGTCATTGCATGGGATGTATAGAACTGGAGATATCAGGAAAAATGTCTCCAACAGAGGTAATTTATAGATAATTAAATACCACTCATAATTTAAATTTTTTTAAAAGAATTATGCTATGTAGAGCTATGTATGACCTATCAAAAGATTCCTCTCACCAAGACAAATCTAATGATAGCACTGTCATTGCAAGGAAGTGTATAGCATTGGAGATTTTAGGGAAAATGTGTCCAACAGAGGTAATTTTTTATAAATAAATAATACTCACAATTTAAATTTTTGTAAAAGAATTATGCTTTGTAGAGCTATATATGAGCTATCAAAAGATTTGTCTCACCAAGACAAATCTAATGATACCACTTTCATTGCAAGGGAGTGAATACAACTGGAGATATTAATGGAAATGTGTATACTATAATTAATTATCCAATACAACTCAAATTCCAAAGTTTGAAAAGCGAAATATGTTATGTAGAGCTATGTATGAGGTATCAAAAGATTTCTCTAACCAAGAGGAATCTAATGATAGCAATGTCATTGCAAGGGAGTGTATAGAACTGGAGATATCAGGAAAAAAGTCTTCAAAAGAGGTAATTTATAGATAATTAAATACCACTCATAATTTAATTTTTTTTTAAAGAATTATGCTATGTAGAGCTATGTATGACCTATCAAAAGATTTCTCTCACCAAGACGAATCTAATGATAGCACTGTCATTGCAAGGGAGTGTATAGCATTGGAGATTTTAGGGAAAATGTGTCCAACAGAGGTAATTTTTTATAATTAAATAACACTCAAAATTTAAATTTTTTTAAAACAATTATGCTTTGTAGAGCTATATATCAGCTATCAAAAGATTCCTCTCACCAAGACGAATTTAATGATACCACTTTCATTGCAAGGGAGTAAATATAACTGGAGATATTAATGGAAATGTGTATACTATAATTAATTATCTAATACAACTCAAATTCAAAAGTTTGAAAAGCAAAATATGCTATGTAGAGCTATGTATGAGGTATCAAAAGATTGCTCTAACAAAGAGGAATCTAATGATAGCAATGTCATTGCAGGGGAGTGTATAGAACTGGAGATATCAGGAAAAAAGTCTCCAACAGAGGTAATTTATAGATAATTAAATACCACTCATAATTTAAATTTTTTTAAAAGAATTATGCTATGTAGAGCTATGAATGACCTATCAAAAGATTCCTCTCACCAAGACGAATCTAATGATAGCACTGTCATTGCAAGGGAGTGTATAGCCTTGGAGATTTTAGGGAAAATGTGTCCAACAGAGGTAATTTTTTATAATTAAATAACTCTAACAATTTAAATTTTTTAAAAAGAATTATGCTTTGTAGAGCTATATATGAGCTATCAAAAGATTCCTCTCACCAAGACGAATTTAATGATACCACTTTCATTGCAAGGGAGTAAATACAACTGGAGATATTAATGGAAATGTGTATACTATAATTAATTATCAAATACAACTCAAATTCAAAAGTTTGAAAAGCAAAAAATGCTATGTAGAGCTATGTATGAGGTATCAAAAGATTGCTCTAACAAAGAGGAATCTAATGATAGCAATGTCATTGCAGGGGAGTGTATAGAACTGGAGATATCAGGAAAAAAGTCTCCAACAGAGGTAATTTATAGATAATTAAATACCACTCATAATTTAAATTTTTTTAAAAGACATATTCTATGTAGAGCTATGAATGACCTATCAAAAGATTCCTCTCACCAAGACGAATCTAATGATAGCACTGTCATTGCAAGGGAGTGTATAGCCTTGGAGATTTTAGGGAAAATGTGTCCAACAGAGGTAATTTTTATAAATAAATAACACTCAAAATATAAATTTTTTTAAAAAAATTATGCTTTGTAGAGCTATATATGAGCTATCAAAAGGTTCCTCTCACCAAGACAAATCTAATGATACCACTTTCATTGCAAGGGAGTGAATACAACTGGAGATATTAGTGGAAATGTGTATACTATAATTAATTATCCAATACAACTCAAACTCCAAAGTTTGAAAAGCGAAATATGCTATGTAGAGCTATGTATGAGGTATCAAAAGATTGCACTAACCAAGAGGAATCTAATGATAGCAATGTCATTGCAGGGGAGTGTATAGAACTGGAGATATCAGGAAAAAAGTCTCCAAAGAGGTAATTTTAGATAATTAAATACCACTCATAATTTAAATTTTTTTAAAAGAATTATGCTATGTAGAGCTATGAATGACCTATCAAAAGATTCCTCTCACCAAGACGAATCTAATGATAGCACTGTCATTGCAAGGGAGTGTATAGCCTTGGAGATTTTAGGGAAAATGTGTCCAACAGAGGTAATTTTTTATAAATAAATAACACTCAAAATTTAAATTTTTTTAAAACAATTATGCTTTGTAGAGCTATATATGAGCTATCAAAAGGTTTCTCTCACCAAGACGAATCTAATGATACCACTTTCATTGCAAGGGAGTGAATACAACTGGAGATATTAGTGGAAATGTGTATACTATAATTAATTATCCAATACAACTCAAATTCCAAAGTTTGAAAAGCGAAATATGCTATGTAGAGCTATGTATGAGGTATCAAAAGATTGCTCTAACCAAGAGGAATCTAATGATAGCAATGTCATTGCAGGGGAGTGTATAGAACTGAAGATATCAGGAAAAAAGTCTCCAACAGAGGTAATTTATAGATAATTAAATACCACTCATAATTTAAATTTTTTTAAAAGAATTATGCTATGTAGAGCTATGAATGACCTATCAAAAGATTCCTCTCACCAAGACGAATCTAATGATAGCACTGTCATTGCAAGGGAGTGTATAGCCTTGGAGATTTTAGGGAAAATAGATCCAACAGAGGTAATTTTTTATAAATAAATAACACTCAAAATTTAAATTTTTTAAAACAATTATGCTTTGTAGAGCTATATATGAGCTATCAAAAGGTTCCTCTCACCAAGACGAATCTAATGATACCACTTTCATTGCAAGGGAGTGAATACAACTGGAGATATTAGTGGAAATGTGTATACTATAATTAATTATCCAATACAACTCAAATTCCAAAGTTTGAAAAGCGAAATATGCTATGTAGAGCTATGTATGAGGTATCAAAAGATTGCTCTAACAAAGAGGAATCTAATGATAGCAATGTCATTGCAGGGGAGTGTATAGAACTG
This sequence comes from Dendronephthya gigantea, assembly GCF_004324835.1. NCBI lineage: Eukaryota > Metazoa > Cnidaria > Anthozoa > Malacalcyonacea > Nephtheidae > Dendronephthya > Dendronephthya gigantea. The sequence goes on from NW_021163471.1 coordinate 28,607, forward strand.
GAGATATCAGGAAAAAAGTCTCCAACAGAGGTAATTTATAGATAATTAAATACCACTCATAATTTAAATTTTTTTAAAAGAATTATGCTATGTAGAGCTATGAATGGCCTATCAAAAGATTCCTCTCACCAAGACGAATCTAATGATAGCACTGTCATTGCAAGGGAGTGTATAGCCTTGGAGATTTTAGGGAAAATAGATCCAACAGAGGTAATTTTTTATAAATAAATAACACTCAAAATTTAAATTTTTTAAAACAATTATGCTTTGTAGAGCTATATATGAGCTATCAAAAGGTTCCTCTCACCAAGACGAATCTAATGATACCACTTTCATTGCAAGGGAGTGAATACAACTGGAGATATTAGTGGAAATGTGTATACTATAATTAATTATCCAATACAACTCAAATTCCAAAGTTTGAAAAGCGAAATATGCTATGTAGAGCTATGTATGAGGTATCAAAAGATTGCTCTAACCAAGAGGAATCTAATGATAGCAATGTCATTGCAGGGGAGTGTATAGAACTGGAGATATCAGGAAAAAAGTCTCCAACAGAGGTAATTATAGATAATTTAAATACCACTCATAATTTAAATTTTTTTAAAAGAATTATGCTATGTAGAGCTATGAATGGCCTATCAAAAGATTCCTCTCACCAAGACGAATCTAATGATAGCACTGTCATTGCAAGGGAGTGTATAGCCTTGGAGATTTTAGGGAAAATAGATCCAACAGAGGTAATTTTTTATAAATAAATAACACTCAAAATTTAAATTTTTTAAAACAATTATGCTTTGTAGAGCTATATATGAGCTATCAAAAGGTTCCTCTCACCAAGACGAATCTAATGATACCACTTTCATTGCAAGGGAGTGAATACAACTGGAGATATTAGTGGAAATGTGTATACTATAATTAATTATCCAATACAACTCAAATTCCAAAGTTTGAAAAGCGAAATATGCTATGTAGAGCTATGTATGAGGTATCAAAAGATTGCTCTAACCAAGAGGAATCTAATGATAGCAATGTCATTGCAGGGGAGTGTATAGAACTGGAGATATCAGGAAAAAAGTCTCCAACAGAGGTAATTTATAGATAATTAAATACCACTCATAATTTAAATTTTTTTAAAAGAATTATGCTATGTAGAGCTATGAATGGCCTATCAAAAGATTCCTCTTACCAAGACGAATCTAATGATAGCACTGTCATTGCAAGGGAGTGTATAGCCTTGGAGATTTTAGGGAAAATGTGTCCAACAGAGGTAATTTTTTATAATTAAATAACTCTAACAATTTAAATTTTTTTAAAAGAATTATGCTTTGTAGAGCTATATATGAGCTATCAAAAGATTCCTCTCACCAAGACAAATCTAATGATACCACTTTCATTGCAAGGGAGTGAATACAACTGGAGATATTAGTGGAAATGTGTATACTATAATTAATTATCTAATACAACTCAAATTCAAAAGTTTGAAAAGCAAAATATGCTATGTAGAGCTATGTATGAGGTATCAAAAGATTGCTCTAACAAAGAGGAATCTAATGATAGCAATGTCATTGCAGGGGAGTGTATAGAACTGGAGATATCAGGAAAAAAGTCTCCAACAGAGGTAATTTATAGATAATTAAATACCACTCATAATTTAAATTTTTATAAAAGAATTATGCTATGTAGAGCTATGAATGACCTATCAAAAGATTCCTCTTACCAAGACGAATCTAATGATAGCACTGTCATTGAAAGGGAGTTTATATTTTAGAGATTTTAGGGAAAATGTGTCCAACAGAGGTAATTTTTTATAAATAAATAACACTCAAAATTTAAATTTTTGTAAAAGAATTATGCTTTGTGGAGCTATATATGAGCTATCAAAAGGTTCCTCTCACCAAGACAAATCTAATGATACCACTTTCATTGCAAGGGAGTGAATACAACTGGAGATATTAGTGGAAATGTGTATACTATAATTAATTATCCAATACAACTCAAATTCCAAAGTTTGAAAAGCGAAATATGCTATGTAGAGCTATGTATGAGGTATCAAAAGATTGCTCTAACCAAGAGGAATCTAATGATAGCAATGTCATTGCAGGGGAGTGTATAGAACTGGAGATATCAGGAAAAAAGTCTCCAACAGAGGTAATTTATAGATAATTAAATACCACTCATAATTTAAATTTTTTTAAAGAATTATGCTATGTAGAGCTATGAATGACCTATCAAAAGATTCCTCTCACCAAGACGAATCTAATGATAGCACTGTCATTGCAAGGGAGTGTATAGCCTTGGAGATTTTAGGGAAAATGTGTCCAACAGAGGTAATTTTTTATAATTAAATAACTCTAACAATTTAAATTTTTTTAAAAGAATTATGCTTTGTAGAGCTATATATGAGCTATCAAAAGATTCCTCTCACCAAGACGATCCTAATGATACCACTTTCATTGCAAGGGAGTGAATACAACTGGAGATATTAGTGGAAATGTGTATACTATAATTAATTATCTAATACAACTCAAATTCAAAAGTTTGAAAAGCAAAATATGCTATGTAGAGCTATGTATGAGGTATCAAAAGATTGCTCTAACAAAGAGGAATCTAATGATAGCAATGTCATTGCAGGGGAGTGTATAAACTGGAGATATCAGGAAAAAAGTCTCCAACAGAGGTAATTTATAGATTATTAAATACCACTCATAATTTAAATTTTTTTAAAAGAATTATGCTATGTAGAGCTATGAATGACCTATCAAAAGATTCCTCTCACCAAGACAAATCTAATGATACCACTTTGATTGCAAGGGAATGAATAGAACTGGAGATATTAGTCAAAATGTCCGAATTTTTCTTTTTGATATATTAAGGAATTTTGTTTTTGTAAGTGGAAAATGTCACTCTGGTGTATCCAATATTCGGACAATAGCGAAAGTTAATTTTCAGAAGGAAGGATCTATTGTGTTGTTCTGAAGAAATTGTCGCCAAATTTATCATTTTAATCGCTTGGGTGGCTTTTAGAGTCTTTCTCATCGAAGGATAGACCTCTTAAGGTGTGTATGATATTGTTTTTATCAAAATTTAGCGTGCAATTAGTTTAATATTTCCAATATTGTTAGCAAATTTAAATTTCTTTAAAATAAATACAAAATGTTGTCAATCAAATCATTACCTACTGATCTCACTAAAAATACGGACCTGCTCCTTTGGTCAATTCCTGGATATTTATATTTATGGGGTGTTTCAAAAAATTGCCAACAGGTGTATCTCAGAGCACTTAGTACGGATTTCAACAAAACTTGGGTGGGGTATGTAGGGCGTGGTCACCCACCATGGGCCAAGCCCACGTCCAGTTAGAAGCTAATTAAGTATTTTTTTTTATTTTTTAAAAACTTTTGACAGCAATATCTCAGAGCGGTCTTGATGAATTTCAACAAAACTTGGGTGGGGTGTTTAGGGCGTAGTCACCTACCATGGGCCACGCCCACTTCGTGTTAGAAGGAAATTAAGTATTTTTTAAAATTTTTTTGGGCGTCTGCGGAAACTGCGGACAGCAATTTCTCAGAGCGGTTTCAACGGATTCCGACAAAACTTGGGTGGGGTACTTAGGGCGTGGTCACCTACTATGGGCCACGCCCACTTCCGGTTAGAAGGAAATTAGGTATTTTTTTTTATTTTTTTAAAACTTTGGAAAGGTGTATCTTAGGGGGGATTTTACTAACTCCACCCATATTCCAGGGGGGGATGTGGGTGTGGTCATCAATTTTTTGATACGCCCACTTCCGGTCGCTGGTCCTTTAGTGGATTAGGTCTTGTCTTTTAGTGGATTTTGGTGGCCCTTCAGTGGATTTTAGTGGTCTTTTAGTGGATCACTTTTTAAAGTGGTCCTTTAGTTGGGCGTCGTCGAAAACTGCGGACAGCAATATCTCAGTGTTGTTTCAACGGATTTCGAGAAAACTTTGTTGGGGTACTTAGGGGGTGGTCACCAACCGTGGGCCACGCTGACTTCCGGTTAGAAGCTAATTAAGTATTTTTTTAAATTTTTTTAAACTTTGGAAAGGTGTATGTGCGGGGGGATTTTATTAACTCCACCCATACTCATATGCTAGGTACACCTATGATATGGCATATCAAAGTTCCTTTCACAGTGAGAAATCTAATGATATCCATTTTTTTCCAGGGGATCAACAACTAGAGATAACAGTGGAGATATAAAATCTTTAAAGTCACGTCAGAAAATACATATAAAATTCACAGAAATATAATTAGTTGCTATGGAGTTGTTTTAATTCTTGGTCAATGCTTGGTCAAAGGCCTGGTCCTGCCACAATTCCGAGACATTTTTCGCTTTAGGCTTGGCTCTCCTCATAGATATCTCAGCTCACTCTATTGGGTAAGTCATTTTTCTTATTTCGAAAAGTAACTATGCCACATACATCTGTGTATGGCATATCAAAATGATCCTTTCAACATTAGAAATCTATTGATATATATTTTTTTCCAGGGGAAGCAATACAACTGGAGATATCAGTGAAATTGCATTCTCATCCTGCATTCCATCTGCATTCTCATCCTTGTATAAAGCGAACATCTTCACCTTGTCGTCCGCTTTAAAACCGTTGAACAACTTCAACCGAAGAAGAGATAAATGAAATCACTACAAACCTACAAGAAAAGGTATAATGATGTCAGGATAAACAAGCTACGATTCTTTACAAAGTTGCTTAAAGTTGTATTAAAGCAATAGAAGTGGACATATTAGTGAAAATGTCTGGGGTCTTGGTTGAAAGCTGCAGCAAGAAGGTGAATTTGTTCAACGTGAATTTGTTACACTCGCTGCCCTTAATGAACGCCAATCTAACGTCACCAAAGGCACCTCTTCCTAAGACTTTTGATATTGTAAATTTTTCTCTAATTTCCTCAGGGAACATTTCTTCCCATTTGAGGGAACATTTAGTCCCATTTTGTACAAGGCATTTTCATCTTTCATCCAATCTTTCACTTCGTTGGGTAATTCCAGCACACTCTCCACCTCCTCTCCTCTGTATTCTCATCCTTGTATTCAGCAACTTTTTGACTTCGTCATCAGCGCCATTTTCTAGTTTCCTTTGTGGTGTACTTGCTGTTTAGTGTGTGCTTCTGCTTCACTGGTGGATGCTCCATTTCCTCCTCTTTTCCTTTTTTTTTTCTGGTGGTTGGGTGTCGTTCGTCTTGTCGTTGATTTACTCTTTGGCTTTGGGTGGTCCTTGTATTGTCTTCTCAAGTCTTTCTATATCTCGAAGATCTTGAACCTTGTATTCAGGAAGCTTCTTCACCTCGTCATCAGCGCCATATTCCTATACCATATTTCTACCATGTGGTGTACTCGGTCAATCAATGCCATTGGCACTCCCCATTTACCATCCTCATTAGATTATGGTTCTTGCACTAAATCAATCCCACCACGTGTAGTGTGTGGTTCTGCTTCAGTGGATTCTCCTCCTCTTTTTCCTTTTTGCCTTTTCTTCCTATTCTGCAGGAAATAGGAATCTCTTACATATTGTGGAGTACTTTCTTTGTTTGGTTCTGCTTTACTGAAGGTCCACCTTCTCTTTTTCCTTTTTGCCTTTTTTTAACCAATCGAGATACTTTTGATGTTCTTTTGGTTTCCTCGCTCTTTTAGCAAATACACAACTTGCAAATATCATATAAAAGTTCCACATCATGATCTTACTATACACTGCGTTCTTTGTACACTGCGCACTTTTCTTTCCATTAAAACTTTCCCACATACTGATGAATTGAAGGGATTTCTTGAGACACGAAATAACATCCTTAACATGCTGTATGTTAAAATCATATGTAAATCAATGTTAAATACGTAATAATAGTAAAAAAAAATATATAATAATAATAATTAAAATAGATACCATAGTTCACACTCTCGTGCCATAGTTTCTGAGAGGATACTTTCTTTTGCAAAGCCTATTTCGTAGGAAATAGTAATGTCTGACATTCGTCTTACCGTTGGCGTTGGAACCTTGATCACTCGTCTCCTCAAGCCTTTCAACATCCAGAAGATCTTGAAGCGCCATTTTTTTAAAATTTGAAAGAGACTATTACAATAGACTATATTAAAAGAAACTATCACATATCTTAGTAGAGGCTGTCCTTTATTATATTGTGAATAGTTTTAAAAAATTGTAAATAATTAATGACAAGATTATTAAAAATTTAATGAGAAACTGTTTCTTGTTCTATTTAAAAGTAAAAACTTATGACTTTATCGTAATACAACTGGAGATATCAGGAAAAATGTCTCCAACAGAGGTAATTTATAGATAATTAAATACCACTCATAATTTAAATTTTTTTAAAAGAATTATGCTATGTAGAGCTATGAATGACCTATCAAAAGATTCCTCTCACCAAGACGAATCTAATGATAGCACTGTCATTGCAAGGGAGTGTATAGCCTTGGAGATTTTAGGGAAAATGTGTCCAACAGAGGTAATTTTTATAAATAAATACCACTCAAAATATAAATTTTTTTAAAAGAATTATGCTTTGTAGAGCTATATATGAGCTGTCAAAAGGTTCCTCTCACCAAGACGAATCTAATGATACCACTTTCATTGCAAGGGAGTAAATACAACTGGAGATATTAATGGAAATGTGTATACTATAATTAATTATCTAATACAACTCAAATTCAAAAGTTTGAAAAGCAAAATATGCTATGTAGAGCTATGTATGAGGTATCAAAAGATTGCTCTAACAAAGAGGAATCTAATGATAGCAATGTCATTGCAGGGGAGTGTATAGAACTGGAGATATGAGGAAAAAAGTCTCCAACAGAGGTAATTTATAGATAATTAAATACCACTCATAATTTTAATTTTTTTAAAAGAATTATGCTATGTAGAGCTATGAATGACCTATCAAAAGATTCCTCCCACCAAGACAAATCTAATGATAGCACTGTCATTGCAAGGGAGTGTATAGCCTTGGAGATTTTAGGGAAAATGTGTCCAACAGAGGTAATTTTTTATAAATAATAACACTCAAAATTTAAATTTTTTTAAAAGAATTATGCTTTGTAGAGCTATATATGAGCTATCAAAAGGTTCCTCTCACCAAGACGAATCTAATGATACCACTTTCATTGCAAGGGAGTGAATACAACTGGAGATATTAGTGGAAATGTGTACTATAATTAATTATCCAATACAACTCAAATTCCAAAGTTTGAAAAGCGAAATATGCTATGTAGAGCTATGTATGAGGTATCAAAAGATTGCTCTAACCAAGAGGAATCTAATGATAGCAATGTCATTGCAGGGGAGTGTATAGAACTGGAGATATCAGGAAAAAAGTCTCCAACAGAGGTAATTTATAGATAATTAAATACCACTCATAATTTTAATTTTTTTAAAAGAATTATGCTATGTAGAGCTATGAATGACCTATCAAAAGATTCCTGTCACCAAGACGAATCTAATGATAGCACTGTCATTGCAAGGGAGTGTATAGCCTTGGAGATTTTAGGGAAAATGTGTCCAACAGAGGTAATTTTTTATAAATAAATAACACTCAAAATTTAAATTTGTTTAAAACAATTATGCTTTGTAGAGCTATATATGAGCTATCAAAAGGTTCCTCTCACCAAGACGAATCTAATGATACCACTTTCATTGCAAGGGAGTGAATACAACTGGAGATATTAGTGGAAATGTGTATACTATAATTAATTATCCAATACAACTCAAATTCCAAAGTTTGAAAAGCGAAATATGCTATGTAGAGCTATGTATGAGGTATCAAAAGATTGCTCTAACCAAGAGGAATCTAATGATAGGAATGTCATTGCAGGGGAGTTTATAGAACTGGAGATATCAGGAAAAAAGTCTCCAAAGAGGTAATTTATAGATAATTAAATACCACTCATAATTTAAATTTTTTTTAAAGAATTATGCTATGTAGAGCTATGTATGACCTATCAAAAGATTCCTCTCACCAAGACGAATCTAATGATAGCACTGTCATTGCAAGGGAGTGTATAGCACTGGAGATTTTAGGGAAAATGTGTCCAACAGAGGTAATTTTTTATAATTAAATAACTCTAACAATTTAAATTTTTTAAAAACAATTATGCTTTGTAGAGCTATATATGAGCTATCAAAAGGTTCCTCTCACCAAGACGAATCTAATGATACCACTTTCATTGCAAGGGAGTGAATACAACTGGAGATATTAGTGGAAATGTGTATACTATAATTAATTATCCAATACAACTCAAATTCCAAAGTTTGAAAAGCGAAATATGCTATGTAGAGCTATGTATGAGGTATCAAAAGATTGCTCTAACAAAGAGGAATCTAATGATAGCAATGTCATTGCAGGGGAGTGTATAAAACTGGAGATATCAGGAAAAAAGTCTCCAAAAGAGGTAATTTATAGATAATTAAATACCACTCATAATTTAAATTTTTTTTAAAGAATTATGCTATGTAGAGCTATGAATGACCTATCAAAAGATTCCTCTCACCAAGACGAATCTAATGATAGCACTGTCATTGCAAGGGAGTGTATAGCATTGGAGATTTTTGGGAAAATGTGTCCAACAGAGGTAATTTTTTATAAATAAATAACACTCAAAATTTAAATTTTTTTAAAACAATTATGCTTTGTAGAGCTATATATGAGCTATCAAAAGGTTCCTCTCACCAAGACGAATCTAATGATACCAATTTCATTGCAAGGGAGTGAATACAACTGGAGATATTAGTGGAAATGTGTATACTATAATTAATTATCCAATACAACTCAAATTCCAAAGTTTGAAAAGCGAAATATGCTATGTAGAGCTATGTATGAGGTATCAAAAGATTGCTCTAACCAAGAGGAATCTAATGATAGCAATGTCATTGCAGGGGAGTGTATAGAACTGGAGATATCAGGAAAAAAGTCTCCAAAAGAGGTAATTTATAGATAATTAAATACCACTCATAATTTAAATTTTTTTTAAAGAATTATGCTATGTAGAGCTATGTATGACCTATCAAAAGATTCCTCTCACCAAGACGAATCTAATGATAGCACTGTCATTGCAAGGGAGTGTATAGCACTGGAGATTTTAGGGAAAATGTGTCCAACAGAGGTAATTTTTTATAATTAAATAACTCTAACAATTTAAATTTTTAAAAAGAATTATGCTTTGTAGAGCTTTATATCAGCAAACAAAAGATTCCTCTCATTAAGACGAATCTAATGATACCACTTTCATTGCAAGGGAGTAAATACAACTGGAGATATTAATGGAAATGTGTATACTATAATTATTTATCTAATACAACTCAAATTCAAAAGTTTGAAAAGCGAAATATGCTATGTAGAGCTATGTATGAGGTATCAAAAGATTGCTCTAACAAAGAGGAATCTAATGATAGCAATGTCATTGCAGGGGAGTGTATAGAACTGGAGATATCAGGAAAAAAGTCTCCAACAGAGGTAATTTATAGATAATTAAATACCACTCATAATTTAAATTTTTTTAAAAGAATTATGCTATGTAGAGCTATGAATGACCTATCAAAAGATTCCTCTCACCAAGACGAATCTAATGATAGCACTGTCATTGCAAGGGAGTGTATAGCCTTGGAGATTTTAGGGAAAATGTGTCCAACAGAGGTAATTTTTATAAATAAATAACACTCAAAATATAAATTTTTTTAAAAAAATTATGCTTTGTAGAGCTATATATGAGCTGTCAAAAGGTTCCTCTCACCAAGACGAATCTAATGATACCACTTTCATTGCAAGGGAGTAAATACAACTGGAGATATTAATGGAAATGTGTATACTATAATTAATTATCTAATACAACTCAAATTCAAAAGTTTGAAAAGCAAAATATGCTATGTAGAGCTATGTATGAGGTATCAAAAGATTGCTCTAACAAAGAGGAATCTAATGATAGCAATGTCATTGCAGGGGAGTGTATAGAACTGGAGATATCAGGAAAAAAGTCTCCAACAGAGGTAATTTATAGATAATTAAATACCACTCATAATTTTAATTTTTTTAAAAGAATTATGCCATGTAGAGCTATGAATGACCTATCAAAAGATTCCTCTCACCAAGACAAATCTAATGATAGCACTGTCATTGCAAGGGAGTGTATAGCCTTGGAGATTTTAGGGAAAATGTGTCCAACAGAGATAATTTTTTATAAATAAATAACACTCAAAATTTAAAATTTTTTAAAAGAATTATGCTTTGTAGAGCTATATATGAGCTATCAAAAGGTTCCTCTCACCAAGACGAATCTAATGATACTACTTTCATTGCATGGGAGTGAATACAACTGGAGATATTAGTGGAAATGTGTATACTATAATTAATTATCCAATACAACTCAAATTCCAAAGTTTGAAAAGCGAAATATGCTATGTAGAGCTATGTATGAGGTATCAAAAGATTGCTCTAACCAAGAGGAATCTAATGATAGCAATGTCATTGCAGGGAAGTGTATAAAACTGGAGATATCAGGAAAAATGTCTCCAAAAGAGGTAATTTATAGATAATTAAATACCACTCATAATTTAAATTTTTTTAAAAGAATTATGCTATGTAGAGCTATGTATGACCTATCAAAAGATTCCTCTCACCAAGACAAATCTAATGATAGCACTGTCATTGCAAGGGAGTGTATAGCCTTGGAGATTTTAGGGAAAATGTGTCCAACAGAGGTAATTTTTTATAAATAAATAACACTCAAAATTTAAATTTTTTTAAAAGAATTATGCTTTTTAGAGCTATATATGAGCTATCAAAAGGTTCCTCTCACCAAGACGAATCTAATGATACCACTTTCATTGCAAGGGAGTGAATACAACTGGAGATATTAGTGGAAATATGTATACTATAATTAATTATCCAATACAACTCAAATTCCAAAGTTTGAAAAGCGAGATATGCTATTTAGAGCTATGTATGAGGTATCAAAAGATTGCTCTAACCAAGAGAAATCTAATGATAGCAATGTCATTGCAGGGGAGTGTATAAAACTGGAGATATCAGGAAAAAAGTCTCCAAAAGAGGTAATTTATAGATAATTAAATACCACTCATAATTTAAATTTTTTTTAAAGAATTATGCTATGTAGAGCTATGAATGACCTATCAAAAGATTTCTCTCACCAAGACGAATCTAATGATAGCACTGTCATTGCAAGGGAGTGTATAGCCTTGGAGATTTTAGGGAAAATGTGTCCAACAGAGGTAATTTTTTATAAATAAATAACACTCAAAATTTAAATTTTTTTAAAACAATTATGCTTTGTAGAGCTATATATGAGCTATCAAAAGGTTCCTCTCACCAAGACGAATCTAATGATACTACTTTCATTGCAAGGGAGTGAATACAACTGGAGATATTAGTGGAAATGTGTATACTATAATTAATTATCCAATACAACTCAAATTCCAAAGTTTGAAAAGCGAAATATGCTATGTAGAGCTATGTATGAGGTATCAAAAGATTGCTCTAACCAAGAGGAATCTAATGATAGCAATGTCATTGCAGGGGAGTGTATAGAACTGGAGATATCAGGAAAAAAGTCTCCAACAGAGGTAATTTATAGATAATTAAATACCACTCATAATTTAAATTTTTTTAAAAGAATTATGCTATGTAGAGCTATGAATGACCTATCAAAAGATTCCTCTCACCAAGACGAATCTAATGATAGCACTGTCATTGCAAGGGAGTGTATAGCCTTGGAGATTTTAGGGAAAATGTGTCCAACAGAGGTAATTTTTTATAAATAAATAACACTCAAAATTTAAATTTTTTTAAAAGAATTATGCTTTGTAGAGCTATATATGAGCTATCAAAAGGTTCCTCTCACCAAGACGAATCTAATGATACTACTTTCATTGCAAGGGAGTAAATACAACTGGAGATATTAGTGGAAATGTGTATACTATAATTAATTATCCAATACAACTCAAATTCCAAAGTTTGAAAAGCGAAATATGCTATGTAGAGCTATGTATGAGGTATCAAAAGATTGCTCTAACCAAGAGGAATCTAATGATAGCAATGTCATTGCAGGGGAGTGTATAGCATTGGAGATTGTAGGGAAAATGTATCCAACAAAGGTAATTTTTTATAATTAAATAACACTCACAATTTAAATTTTTTTAAAAGAATTATGCTTTGTACAGCTATATATGAGCTATCAAAAGATTCCTCTCACCAAGACAAATCTAATGATACCACTTTCATTGCAAGGGAGTGAATACAACTGGAGATATTAGTGGAAATGTGTATACTATAATTAATTATCCAATACAACTCAAATTCAAAAGTTTGAAAAGTGAAATATGCTATGTAGAGCTATGTATGAGGTATCAAAAGATTCCTCTCACCCAAAGGAATCTAATGATAGGCATTTCATTGCAGGGGCTTGTACTAAACTGGAGATATTAGTGAAAATGTCTCCAATAGAGGTCATTTTTAGATAATTAAATAACACTCAAAATTTTAATTATGTTAAGAGAATTATGCTTTGTAGAGCTATGTATGAGCTATCAAAAGATTCCTCTCGGTGAGACGAATCTAATGATACCATTTTCATTGCAAGTGAGTGAATAGAACTTGAGTTATTAGTCAAAATGTCTGAATTTTTCATTTTTTTATATTAAGGATTTTTGTTTTTCTAAGTGGAAAATGTTATTCTGGTGTATCCTATATTTAGACAATAGTGAAAGTTCGTTTCGAGGAAGAAGGATCTATTGTGTGGTTGTTAAGAAATTATCGCTAAATTTGGCATTTTAATCGCTTGTGTGGGCGTGAGAGTCTTTGTGATCGAAGGATAGACCTCTTAAGGTGTGTATGATAATGTTTTTTTTAAAATATAACGTGCAATTAGTTTAAAATTTGCAATATTCTTAGAACAATTGTATATATGTCAAAATACAAAATAGTTGTCAATCAAATCTTCACCCACTGATCTCACTTATAAACCTGGACCTCCTTCCCTGGTTCTTGAGTGGATTTTTATTCTTAATGGGGCGTTGCCTAAAACTTCGGACAGTGATATCTCAGAGCGCTTAGTAAGGATTTCAACAAAACTTGGGTGGGGTATGTAGGGCGTGGTCACCCACCATGGGCCAGGCCGACGTCCAGTTAGAAGCTAATTAAGTATTTTTTTTTATTTTTTAAAAACTTTGGAAAGGTGTATCTCTGGGGGTTTTTTACCAACTCCACCCATATTCCGGGGGGGGGATGTGGGCGTGGTCATCGATTTTTTGCCACGCCCACTTCCGGTCGCTGGTCCTTTAGTGGATTAGGTCTGGTCCTTTTGTGGATTTTGGTGGTCCTTCAGTGGATTTTGGTGGTCCTTTAGTGGATTACTTTTTTAATGGTCCTTTAGTAGGGCGTCGTCGAAAACTGCGGACAGCAATATCTCAGAGCGGTTTCAACGGATTTCGACAAAACTTGGGTGGGGTACTTAGGGCGTGGTCACCTACCATGGGCCACGCCCACTTCCGATTAGCAGAAAATTAATTTTTTTTTTTAAAAAAACTGGATTTTGGATTTTGGTGGTCCTTCAGTGGATTTTAGTGGCCTTAAGTAGGGCGTCGCCAAAAACTGCGGACAGGAATATCTTAGAGCGGTTTCAACGGATTTCGACAAAACTTGGGTGGAGTACTTAGGGCGTGGTCACCTACCATGGGCCACGCCCACTTCCGGTTAGAAGCAAATTAAATATTTTTTTTTAAAAAACTGGATTTTGGATCTTGGTGGTCCTTCAGTGGATTTTAGTGGCCTTTTAGTAGGGCGTCGCCGAAAACTGCGGACAGCAATATCTCAGAGCGGTTTCAACGGATTTCGACAAAACTTGGGTGGGTTACTTAGAGCGTGGTCACCTACAATGGACTTTGCCGACTTCCTGTTAGAAGGAAATTAAGTATTTTTTTAAATTTTTTTAAAATTTTGGAAAGGTGTATCTTAGGGGGGAATTTACCAACTCCACCCATATTTCGGGGGGGGGGATGTGGGTGTGGTCATCAATTTTTTGCTATGCCAACTTCCGGTCGGTGGTCCTTTAGTGGATTTGGTCTGGTCCTTTGGTGCATTTTTGTGGTCTTTTAGTGGATTTTTGGTCCTTCAGTGGATTATGTATTTAACAACATATATAAGTATAAAAGACCTGACACCGGAAGTTGGTGAGGTCACGTGTTGAAGGACCACGACCTAATGACCCCACCCAACTTTGGTTGAAAACGGATAAAATCTTAATGACACATAGCCGTTTAGTGGATTTTGGTGGTCCTTTAGTGGAATATTTAATTAGCGACAAATATCAGTATTAAAGACTTGAAACCGGAAGTGGGCGTGGTCACATAGTTATGACCGAATTTCAACCAAATTCCGGGGGGAGATGAGGCCTGGTCACCCTCTCAATGCCCATTTCCGATAGTTGGTCCTTTAGTGGATTTAGTGGTCCTTTAGTGGATATTTCTGGTCCTTTAGTGGAACACTTTATTAGCGGTCCTTTAGTGGTTACTCCAGTGGGGCGTCGCCGAAAACTGCGGACAGCAATATCTCAGAGCTGTTTCATTAGATTTCAACAAAACTTGGGCGGGCCACTTAGGGCGTGGTCACCTACCATGGGATACACCCAAATCTAGCTATGCGTATTCCGGTCTCCTATCTTAAGCTTGGGCCACTTCTGGAATGTGGGCGTGGTCATCGATTTTTTGCCACGCCTACTTCCGGTCGCTCGTCCTTTAGTGGATTAATTTTTTAACATCATATGTAAGTATAACAGTCTTGACAGACTTTGACAATACTTTGGTGGAGTATTTAGGGCGTGGTCACCTTCCAGTGGTGACGTCCACTTCCGGTTTAAGCACTCAAGTAGTTTGATTTGTTATTAAATAACTTGGGTTTTAATTTAAAATTTTTATGATTTATTCCTACAGATGGAAGGCCCAGACTCACCGGAGCTGTTCCCGAGTGAGGAAGAGATTGCTCAATTGGTGGAGAATGCAGAAAAGTATGAGGTTGATGAAGTGGTGGATGTGATCAAGGTCGCCGAGGCCGAAGACGAGGAAGAGGTTGTGGAGGTCATCACAGAGTTAATTGAAGGGGTCGACGAGGTAGACGAGAGCCAGGTCGCAGAAGCAGGATCAGAAGGGGAAGTTACAGAGGTTGTCAAGGTGGTTGATGAGGGTAAGGTAGTGGAGGACAAGGATCAGGGGCATGTCGAAGGGGCAGACGAGGGCCAGGTCGCCAAGGCAGGACTTGAGGGAAAGGTTATCGAAGTTTTGGAGGTTGTTGATGAGGGCCAGGTAGTGGAGGATGAGGATCAGGGGCAGTTGGAAGAGGTAGGAGACGAGGAGCAAGTGGATGAGGCTATAGATGAGGGCCAGCTGACCGAGGAGAAAGAAGAGGAAGAGGAAGTAGAAATGGTATTTATAAATTTTATATTTTCTGCTACATCAATTTTGCACATATTGTTAATTAGTTTTATTTAATACTTTAGGCCTTCTCAGAATTGTAGGGGCATATAAAATAAATAACTATTTTTATTTTCAACTTTTATCAAATTTTTCTGTAGCGACAACAAGAGCGAAGAGAAAAGCCTTGCCCCAAGTGCGGCAAGAGAGTGAAATACATGCCAAAGCACTTGGTTGCATATCACAAATACACAAAAGCGGAGGCGAGAATCATCGCAAGCCAACAACCAAGGGCGGTGAAGCGTGGGGTTGTACAGAGAGACCTGCCCATAGAATGCCCTGTGGCGGGATGCAAGGCAGCAGTGTGTCGCGTCGATAAACACCTAAAAAACGTGCACAAAATGCGAAAAACGGATGCGGAGTACGAACGGTTAGTGAGCCATTTTATGTCTTCAATGCGTACATATAGGGCGAGAAAAAGTAAATAGACACCTATAGGATATGTATATATAGGTATGCTGTAAAGATATTTCAGACATTTTTTTGTTTTATTATGTTGTAGTTTGAATAAGAAAATATTAGATAAGAGGGCAGCGGCGAGAGCGAGGCTAAGGTTGGGACCTGGGAGTCCAGAGACGGAGGTGGTACAAGAGAAAAAAAGAGTAAGGGCGAGAGAGAGTACGAGCACCAGCGATGAAGATGAACAGGAGGAGTTGGAGGAGGTCATGTTCAACGATCCGAAGCCAAGAGGTGACCCGGCACGTGGAGTACTGAAAACAATCAGCCAGTTAAAAATTTTCCAGGTGTTCGAGAATCATCTTAAAAGTTTCGAAGGAAAGGGTAGAAAAGAAAATGACGCCAAAGATCATGTAAGACGTATTTGCAGATTGCTATATGAGATTAAGCCCAAAGCGAAAAATGTCTCGGTATTGTGGCAGGACCAGGCCATAGACCTTCTACGCCAAAATTTCTTCCTTGGAAATGATCTCCTTAACACCCCCAGAGCACCGCAAACGCTGAAGGCTTACATCATTTCGTTAAAAATGTTTTACAAATTTCTGCTAGCTAGGGCAGAAACGGTAAAACGTTTTATTCCATTTAACGAGCAAGGCATGCAGCTTGTACGAAGTGCCTTAGGCAGGCTAGAAGAATGGGCACCTAATTATAACGTGGCGACCGCAAAGAGAAGAAACGAAGTGAGGGAGAAGGGCCAAGAGGAGCTGCTCTCTCCCGATGATTTAAAACAACTAACGCAAGGGCATGTGGCAAAGGAGATAGAAAAGTTATTTAAAGTTGCTCAAAAAGACCCGGAGTCAATCTCGCAAAACGATTTTGCCCGTATGAGAGATTACCTGATGCTTCGTCTTACACTTGGAAGTGGGCAGCGGTATGGGGCCATTGCCAACCTGTCCTTAAAAGACTACCATCAGGCCCAAAAGATAAGCACGGAGGAAGAAGACGAGGAATTGTATCGAACAAAGACCACGAGGCACAAGACATCGTCAGTTGGGCCAGCGAAATTATTTTGGCGCAAAGATGTGAAAAAAATGGGGGACATTTACATCCAAAGTCTCCGGCCAAAGTATGCCAACAAAGATTCAGTAATAAAAGGAAAACCCGGAATAAAGCAAGAGGAAGCGACGTTTATACGAGTTAGCGGAAAGTCGATGAATGAGAGCGATATCAGCAAGTCAATCGTACGCCTTGGAACAACCCTTCAAGAGGAATTAAAAGGGACATTAAAACAGTCACGATTAAGAAAATCAATTATCAGCGAACATCGAAAATCGGGAAGCACCATAACAAAAGATGAAATAGCATTGCAAATGACACACTCTGTTAAAACCGCGGACCGGTACTACGACGTCCGCAACACAAACGCAACAGATGCAAAGATGGCAGAGTTCCTGCATAATCTCACAACAGGGGCAGTGGGACAAAATCAGGTAAGTTGTTGTTTTCCAAACAAGATGAATATGTCAAATAGCTAGGGTGACTAAAAACATTTGCACATTCTTAAAAATCAATTTTTCTTATTTAGAGCAAGGAATCCTGTAGTCGGGCGCAAGGGCCATCAAAAGAGGCGGAGACAACAATGGTAAAGTACACTGATAATTCGGATTAACTGCTTACTCCTTTCTGCCCTCTACACCCACAATTTTTTTTTTTAACAGAAAAGGAAGCATCATGGAAATGAACAAAGCCCTGGGTCATCTCCAAAGGTAACATATTCTTATATTGCATGTTTGAGTATAAGGTCTCACAATTTTCACTCTTTCTCATTTGACAGAAGAGGAAGCATGATGAGTCCCCAGGATCATCTGCGAAGGTGAAATATTTTGATATTCCAAGTTAATTTATTGCTATCCTGTCTCACAATTTCAACTCTTTCCCATTTCACAGAAAAGGAAACATACACCATCACCAGGCACATCTTCAAAGGTAAAAACTTTTGGTATTTCTTGTTAATTTATTGCTACCCTGTCTCACAATTTTCTTTCTTTCTCATTTAATGCAGAAGATGAAAAGGCTGGAAGCCCGGCCCTCGAATCGATTCCACAGGGAATTATTTCCCGAACAGGTAAGAGTAAAATCAAATTTTTCCTTACTCGTATAACAGATCTAAATATAAGTATATAACCCTTTACTTACAGGTCGCTATGCATCATGAGATAGATGCGGATTACCAAGGTCTGACACCTGCGCAGGCCTTGGTAAAAGATACTTTGAGCCCTGGCGGGAAGGCTTTGTCACAAATGGAATGCAGAAAATATTCTCACTTTGAGACGCAGCTCATTTACAAGGCCACAAAGAGCTTGCCAGATGATGCAGGGACAAGCCAAATCCACGCCTGTCTGCAAAAAGATCAACGTATTTCCGAGACAACAATATTGGCAGATCACACCCGACAATCCCTCAGGGACAAGTTCAAAAACATTCGAAGAAAGGTTGCAGCGAAGAAAGCAAACAAAGTGTAAGTAATTTGTTAAAAAAAACATGTAAATAATTTCAAACATTGTAGTATATTCATATTTTAGTTAAATACATCACAGCAAGGACTGTCACCGTTATTAGTTTGTAAATAATTGTAAATAAATGCAAATGATTGTAAATAATTGTAAATAATTGTAAATAATTGTAAATAGTAGTAAATAGTTGTAAGTAGTTGTAAATAATTGTAAATAATCTATTCACGTTATTATTGTTTTTTGGGATATTGGGAAAAGAATTGAAATATTTTAATATAAAAAATTATTGAACACTGTTTCTTGAGTGGATTTTTGACATGCTCGATTGAATTAAGTATTTAATGACGTATATCAGTAAAAAAGGCTTAAAACCGGAAGTGTTCATGTCAACTATGGCATTATTGGAAAAAAATTGCCCAATTAAATATGCATGGTCTTTTTTACATATCTAAGTGTGAAAAAGTCATGACAGGAAGTGGGCGTAGTCACGTGTTAAGGGCCACGCCCTAATTATTACGCCCAAGTTTAGTAGGATTTCGTTGAAATCGAGATATTTTCCAGACATTTTTATTAAGGTATCCAACATAACAGCACAAGTGAAATTGAAGTTGTGTAAAATATTCGCAATTAAATATATTTCCAGGAAATTTTTATATGTATTTTCTGATGTCATTTGCAACATTTTATATTTATAAGAAATTTTTCTGAAAAAATTTTTAACCATGAAAATATGCTTTTTTTCACATATCTCAGTGTGTTTACCTCTACACCGGAAGTGGGCGTGGTCATGTATTTAGGACCACACCCTTATTACGGCACCTAACTTTGGTCGAAAACTGTTTAAATCTTTTTCGCTATTAAGTCTATTTCTGTGAAATTTTGATATGTATTTTCTAATGTGATTTTCAACCAAAGTTGGGTGGGATAATTAGGGCGTATCCCTTAACATGTGACCATGCCCACTTCCGGTTTGGAGTTTTTCCCTCTGATATATGTGAAAAACCGTATATTTTTATAGTTAAAAAATGTTTTAAAAAGCTCGAAACAGGAAGTGGGCGTGGTCACATGTTAAGGACCACGCCCTAATTATCCCACCCAACTTTGGTTGAAAATGGATGAAATCTATATGAAATATAATCTGTATAATACAGGTAGTCCTTTTGTGGATTTCACTGGTCCTTTGGTGGATTTGGTGGTCCTTGAGTGGATTCATGTTTTAGTGGATTTTTTCAAATTAAATATATTTCCGTGAAATTTTTATATGTATTTTCTGATGTGATTTGCAACATTTTATATTCTAAGAAATTTTTGAGAAAACGTTTTTAAGTATGAAAAAAAAGCCATTTTTAGGTATATCAGTGGGAAAAACTCGAAACCGGAAGTGGGCGTGGTCACATGTTAAGGGCCACGTCTTAATTACCCTGCTAAAGTTTCGCGGAATTTGATTGACATTGAAATATTCTTCGGACTTTTTGATCAAGAATTCTACAAAGAGATCACACCTGAGATTGAAGTTGGGTAAAATTTTAGCAATTAATTATTTTTCCGTGAAATTTTTATATGTATTTTCTGATGTGATTTAAAACATTTTATATTCTAAGAATTTTTTTTGAAAATGTTTTTTAATCCTTTAAATAAGAATTTTTCACATATCTCAGTGTCTAAAACTCGAAACCGGAAGTGGGCGTGGTCACATGTTAAGGACCACGCCCTAATTATCCCCCTAACTTTAGTGAAAATGGATGAAATTTTGATGAAATATAATCTCTATAATACAGCTGGTCCTTTGTGGATTTTACTGGTCCTTTGTGCATTTGCTGGGCCTTTAGTGGATTTTTCTGGTCCTTTAGTGGATATGTATTTAGACACATATATCAGTCTTAAAAACTCGAAACCGGAAGTGGAAGTGGTCACGTGTTTAGGACCACGCCCTGGTTATTCCGCCCGAGTTTGACAGAATTTCGAGTTTTTAAACTGATATATGTTTTAAATACATATCCACTAAAGGACCAGAAAAATCACTAAAGGACGAGCAAATCCACTTAAGGACCAGGAAAATCACAAAGGACTAGCAGGATTATAAACATTATATTTCATCAAGATTTCATCCATTTTCAAACCAACTTCGGTGGGATAATTAGGGCGTATCCCTTAACATGTGACCATGCCCACTTCCGGTTTGGAGTTTTCCCTCTGATATATGTGAAAAACCGTATATTTTTCATAGTTAAAAAATGTTTTAAAGCTCGAAACAGGAAGTGGGCGGGTCACATGTTAAGGGACCACGCCCTAATTATCCCACCCAATCTTTGGTTGAAAATGGATGAAATCTATATGAAATATAATCTGTATAATACAGGTGTCCTTTTTGTGGATTTCACTGGTCCTTTGGTGGATTTGGTGGTCCTTGAGTGGATTCATGTTTTAGTGGATTTTTTCAAATTAAATATATTTCCGTGAAATTTTTATATGTATTTTCTGATGTGATTTGCAACATTTATTCTAAGAAATTTTTGAGAAAACGTTTTTAAGTATGAAAAAAAGCCATTTTTTAGGTATCTCAGTGGAAAAATCGAAACGGAAGTGGCGTGGTCACATGTTAAGGGCCACGTCCTAATTACCCTGCTAAAGTTTCGCGGAATTTGATTGACGTTGAAATATTCTTCGGACTTTTTGATCAAGGTATCTACAAAGAGATCACACCTGAGATTGAAGTTGGGTAAAATTTTAGCAATTAATTATTTTTCCGTGAAATTTTTATATGTATTTTCTGATGTAATTGTAAAACATTTTATATTCTAAGAATTTTTTTTTGAAAATGTTTTTAATCCTTAAATAGAATTTTTCACATATCTCAGTGTCTAAAAACTCGAAACCGGAAGTGGGCGTGGTCACATTAAGGACCACGCCCTAATTATCCCACCTAACTTTAGTTGAAAATGGATGAAATTTGATGAAATATAATCTCTATAATACAGCTGGTCCTTTGTGGATTTTACTGGTCCTTTTGTGCATTTGCTGGGCCTTTAGTGGATTTTTCTGTCCTTTAGTGGATATGTATTTAGACACATATATCAGTCTTAAAAAACTCGAAACCGGAAGTGGAAGTGGTCACGTGTTTAGGACCACGCCCTGGTTATTCCGCCGAGTTTGACAGAATTTCGAGTTTTTTTAAACTGATATATGTGTTTAAATACATATCCACTAAGGACCAGAAAAATCCACTAAAGGACGAGCAATCCACTTAAGACCAGGAAAATCCACAAAAGGACTAGCAGGATTATAAACGTTTATTTCATCAAGATTTCATCCATTTTCAACAAACTTCGGTGGGATAATTTAGGGCGTATCCCTTAACATGTGACATGCCCACTTCCGGTTTGGAGTTTTTCCCTCTGATATATGTGAAAAACGTATATTTCATAGTTAAAAATGTTTTAAAAAGCTCGAAACAGGAAGTGGGCGTGGTCACATGTTAAGGACCACGCCCTAATTATCCACCCAACTTTGGTGAAAATGGATGAAATCTATATGAAATATAATCTGTATAATACAGGTAGTCCTTTTGTGGATTTCACTGGTCCTTTGGTGGATTGGTGGTCCTTGAGTGGATTCATGTTTAGTGATTTTTTCAAATTAAATATATTCCGTGAAATTTTATATGTATTTTCTGATGTGATTTGCAACATTTTATATTCTAAGAAATTTTTGAGAAAAACGTTTTTAAGTATGAAAAAAAGCCATTTTTTTAGGTATCTCAGTGGGAAAATCGAAACCGGAAGTGGGCGTGGTCACATGTTAAGGGCCACGCCTAATTACCCTGCTAAAGTTTCGCGGAATTTGATTGACGTTGAAATATTCTTCGGACTTTTTGATCAAGGTATCTACAAAGAGATCACACCTGAGATTGAAGTTGAGTAAAATTTAGCAATTAATTATTTTTCCGTGAAATTTTTATATGTATTTTCTGATGTAATTTAAAACATTTTATCTAAGAATTTTTTTGAAAATGTTTTTTAATCCTTTAAAAAGAATTTTTCACATATCTCAGTGTCTAAAACTCGAAACCGGAAGTGGCGTGGTCACATGTTAAGGACCACGCCCTAATTATCCCACCTACTTTAGTTGAAAATGGATGAAATTTGATGAAATATAATCTCTATAATACAGCTGGTCCTTTTGTGGATTTTACTGGTCTTTTGGCATTTGCTGGGCTTTAGGTGGATTTTCTGGTCCTTAGTGGATATGTATTTAGACACATATATCAGTCTTAAAAACTCGAAACCGGAAGTGGAAGTGGTCACGTGTTTAGGACCACGCCCTGGTTATTCCGCCCGAGTTTGACAGAATTTCGAGTTTTTTAAACTGATATATGTGTTTAAATACATATCCACTAAAGGACCAGAAAAATCCACTAAAGGACGAGCAAATCCACTTAAGGACCAGGAAAATCCACAAAAGGACTAGCAGGATTATAAACATTATATTTCATCAAGATTTCATCCATTTTCAACCAAACTTCGGTGGGATAATTAGGGCGTATCCCTTAACATGTGACCATGCCCACTTCCGGTTTGGAGTTTTTCCCTCTGATATATGTGAAAAACCGTATATTTTCATAGTTAAAAAATGTTTTAAAAAGCTCGAAACAGGAAGTGGGCGTGGTCACATGTTAAGGACCACGCCCTAATTATCCCACCCAACTTTGGTTGAAAATGGATGAATCTATATGAAATATAATCTGTATAATACAGGTAGTCCTTTTGTGGATTTCACTGGTCCTTTGGTGGATTTGGTGGTCCTTGAGTGGATTCATGTTTTAGTGGATTTTTTCAAATTAAATATATTTCCG
This sequence comes from Dendronephthya gigantea, assembly GCF_004324835.1. Lineage (NCBI taxonomy): Eukaryota > Metazoa > Cnidaria > Anthozoa > Malacalcyonacea > Nephtheidae > Dendronephthya > Dendronephthya gigantea. Next base: position 51,886 of record NW_021163471.1, read on the forward strand.
TGAAATTTTTATATGTATTTTCTGATGTGATTTGCAACATTTTATATTCTAAGAAATTTTTGAGAAAACGTTTTTAAGTATGAAAAAAAGCCATTTTTTAGGTATCTCAGTGGAAAAAACTCGAAACCGGAAGTGGGCGTGGTCACATGTTAAGGGCCACGTCCTAATTACCCTGCTAAAGTTTCGCGGAATTTGATTGACGTTGAAATATTCTTCGGACTTTTTGATCAGGTATCTACAAAGAGATCACACCTGAGATTGAAGTTGGGTAAAATTTTAGCAATTAATTATTTTTCCGTGAAATTTTTATATGTATTTTCTGATGTGATTTAAAACATTTTATATTCTAAGAATTTTTTTTGAAAATGTTTTTTATCCTTTAAATAAGAATTTTTCACATATCTCAGTGTCTAAAACTCGAAACCGGAAGTGGGCGTGGTCACATGTTAAGGACCACGCCCTAATTATCCCACCTAACTTTAGTTGAAAATGGATGAAATTTTGATGAAATAAAATCTCTATAATACAGCTGGTCCTTTTGTGGATTTTACTGGTCCTTTTGTGCATTTGCTGGGCCTTTAGTGGATTTTTCTGGTCCTTTAGTGGATATGTATTTAGACACATATATCAGTCTTAAAAACTCGAAACCGGAAGTGGAAGTGGTCACGTGTTTAGGACCACGCCCTGTTACCGCCCGAGTTTGACAGAATTTCGAGTTTTTTAAACTGATATATGTGTTTAAATACATATCCACTAAAGGACCAGAAAAATCCACTAAAGGACGAGCAAATCCACTTAAGGACCAGGAAAATCCACAAAAGGACTAGCAGGATTATAAACGTTATATTTCATCAAGATTTCATCCATTTTCAACCAAACTTCAGTGGGATAATTAGGGCGTATCCCTTAACATGTGACCATGCCCACTTCCGGTTTGGAGTTTTTCCCTCTGATATATGTGAAAAACCGTATATTTTCATAGTTAAAAAATGTTTTAAAAAGCTCGAAACAGGAAGTGGGCGTGGTCACATGTTAAGGACCACCCTAATTATCCCACCCAACTTTGGTTGAAAATGGATGAAATCTATATGAAATATAATCTGTACAATACAGGTAGTCCTTTTGTGGATTTCACTGGTCCTTTGGTGGATTTGGTGGTCCTTGAGTGGATTCATGTTTTAGTGGATTTTTTCAAATTAAATATATTTCCGTGAAATTTTATATGTATTTTCTAATGTGATTTGCAACATTTTATATTCTAAGAAATTTTTGAGAAAACGTTTTTAAGTATGAAAAAAAGCCATTTTTTAGGTATCTCAGTGGGAAAAACTCGAAACCGGAAGTGGGCGTGGTCACATGTTAAGGGCCACGTCCTAATTACCCTGCTAAAGTTTCGCGGAATTTGATTGACGTTGAAATATTCTTCGGACTTTTTGATCAGGGTATCTACAAAGAGATCACACCTGAGATTGAAGTTGGGTAAAATTTTAGCAATTAATTATTTTTCCGTGAAATTTTTATATGTATTTTCTGATGTGATTTAAAACATTTTATATTCTAAGAATTTTTTTTGAAAATGTTTTTTAATCCTTTAAATAAGAATTTTTCACATATCTCAGTGTCTAAAACTCGAAACCGGAAGTGGGCGTGGTCACATGTTAAGGACCACGCCCTAATTATCCCACCTAACTTTAGTTGAAAATGGATGAAATTTTGATGAAATATAATCTCTATAATACAGCTGGTCCTTTTGTGGATTTTACTGGTCCTTTTGTGCATTTGCTGGGCCTTTAGTGGATTTTTCTGGTCCTTTAGTGGATATGTATTTAGACACATATATCAGTCTTAAAAACTCGAAACCGGAAGTGGAAGTGGTCACGTGTTTAGGACCACGCCCTGGTTATTCCGCCCGAGTTTGACAGAATTTCGAGTTTTTTAAACTGATATATGTGTTTAAATACATATCCACTAAAGGACCAGAAAAATCCACTAAAGGACGAGCAAATCCACTTAAGGACCAGGAAAATCCACAAAAGGACTAGCAGGATTATAAACATTATATTTCATCAAGATTTCATCCATTTTCAACCAAACTTCGGTGGGATAATTAGGGCGTATCCCTTAACATGTGACCATGCCCACTTCCGGTTTGGAGTTTTTCCCTCTGATATATGTGAAAAACCGTATATTTTCATAGTTAAAAAATGTTTTAAAAAGCTCGAAACAGGAAGTGGGCGTGGTCACATGTTAAGGACCACGCCCTAATTATCCCACCCAACTTTGGTTGAAAATGGATGAAATCTATATGAAATATAATCTGTATAATACAGGTAGTCCTTTTGTGGATTTCACTGGTCCTTTGGTGGATTTGGTGGTCCTTGAGTGGATTCATGTTTTAGTGGATTTTTTCAAATTAAATATATTTCCGTGAAATTTTTATATGTATTTTCTGATGTGATTTGCAACATTTTATATTCTAAGAAATTTTTGAGAAAACGTTTTTAAGTATGAAAAAAAGCTATTTTTTAGGTATCTCAGTGGGAAAAACTCGAAACCGGAAGTGGGCGTGGTCACATGTTAAGGGCCACGTCCTAATTACCCTGCTAAAGTTTCGCGGAATTTGATTGACGTTGAAATATTCTTCGGACTTTTTGATCAAGGTATCTACAAAGAGATCACACCTGAGATTGAAGTTGGGTAAAATTTTAGCAATTAATTATTTTTCCGTGAAATTTTTATATGTATTTTCTGATGTAATTTAAAACATTTTATATTCTAAGAATTTTTTTGAAAATGTTTTTTAATCCTTTAAATAAGAATTTTTCACATATCTCAGTGTCTAAAACTCGAAACCGGAAGTGGGCGTGGTCACATGTTAAGGACCACGCCCTAATTATCCCACCTAACTTTAGTTGAAAATGGATGAAATTTTGATGAAATATAATCTCTATAATACAGCTGGTCCTTTTGTGGATTTTACTGGTCCTTTTGTGCATTTGCTGGGCCTTTAGTGGATTTTTCTGGTCCTTTAGTGGATATGTATTTAGACACATATATCAGTCTTAAAAACTCGAAACCGGAAGTGGAAGTGGTCACGTGGTTTAGGACCACGCCCTGGTTATTCCGCCCGAGTTTGACAGAATTTCGAGTTTTTTAAACTGATATATGTGTTTAAATACATATCCACTAAAGGACCAGAAAAATCCACTAAAGGACGAGCAAATCCACTTAAGGACCAGGAAAATCCACAAAAGGACTAGCAGGATTATAAACATTATATTTCATCAAGATTTCATCCATTTTCAACCAAACTTCGGTGGGATAATTAGGGCGTATCCCTTAACATGTGACCATGCCCACTTCCGGTTTGGAGTTTTTCCCTTGATATATGTGAAAAACCGTATATTTTCATAGTTAAAAAATGTTTTTAAAAAGCTCGAAACAGGAAGTGGGGGCGTGTGGTCACATGTTAAGGACCACGCCCTAATTATCCACCCAACTTTGGTTGAAAATGGATGAAATCTATATGAAATATAATCTGTATAATACAGGTAGTCCTTTTGTGGATTTCACTGGTCCTTTGGTGGATTTGGTGGTCCTTGAGTGGATTCATGTTTTAGTGGATTTTTTCAAATTAAATATATTTCCGTGAAATTTTTATATGTATTTTCTGATGTGATTTGCAACATTTTATATTCTAAGAAATTTTTGAGAAAACGTTTTTAAGTATGAAAAAAGCCTATTTTTTAGGTATCTCAGTGGAAAAACTCGAACCGGAAGTGGGCGTGGTCACATGTTAAGGGCCACGTCCTAATTACCCTGCTAAAGTTTCGCGGAATTTGATTGACGTTGAAATATTCTTCGGACTTTTTGATCAAGGTATCTACAAAGAGATCACACCTGAGATTGAAGTTGGGTAAAATTTTAGCAATTAATTATTTTTCCGTGAAATTTTTATATGTATTTTCTGATGTGATTTAAAACATTTTATATTCTAAGAATTTTTTTTGAAAATGTTTTTTAATCCTTTAAATAAGAATTTTTCACATATCTCAGTGTCTAAAACTCGAAACCGGAAGTGGGCGTGGTCACATGTTAAGGACCACGCCCTAATTATCCCACCTAACTTTAGTTGAAAAATGGAAT